>NC_052499.1:39774443-39877783 GCF_016617805.1 Bactrocera tryoni
TTTCGCTTTCCATTTTCGCACTGCTCCTTCTGAGTATAGGTAATTTTACTCAAAACGGTACCAAAAACATAATTTTCGATGGCGAGAAACTTCTTAGTGGGGATCGCTTCTTCATGCCGTATTAAAAAAGGGTGCGTTTTGACACAGACATTTTGCCTAAAAAGTACAATAAATTGCAGGCTCGCAGGCACTCGTAGTTCATTTTGGACATTTTGAACACACAATGGTTTACACATATAGAAAAATTTAAAATTACACTGAATCTAGGTGAATTTTGAAAGTTCTACTCCACGAAAGACAGGTGTACGTTACAATGGGCGAGTTGCTAATACACTTAAACACGATTACGTTTTATAAATACCATAAGTATCCACAGATCACAACCACAGTTTTTTTATATAATACATACCTTAGCGTTAGTATATAACAAAACTCTTAATGAAAATAATAAAATTTGAAAGTTTAACACGAATAGCAAAACGATGATCAAATAGGCGGAAATATTTTGCACGACACTTGCAGAAACATATGCTGACTTTGACAGCTCACAGCTGTTCATCAGCTGTAAGCTGAGCTTTTAAAAATCGATACAAATCTAGTGAATGTATTTGTTATCGATTGTTAAAAACAAATTAACGGTTTTTCAAATTTGAAAATTTTAATTAAATGCCGCTAGCGAATCCAAATTGGCCACAGTGCGTAGGCGAGTTTAAATTGAATACTATGAAATATTCATCGTATTAAGTTGTCAAAACTTGGTCGATTCTGTCAGCAGAATATTTTACACTCTCTACGAGTAAAGTATTTTGAGTATTATTAATGGCGGTGCAGTAATATACATTCATAGGTAGTATACCATGCATGCATATATCCGGCTTGCTTTCACATCAAACGAGTTATTCGTATGTACAAATTTACACTTCCTGTAAAACTTAAGGGAGGAGCCAGCTTTAGAGGCCTTAAAAAATCGATATTTTTGAGGATGTTTCGGAGGAAAAGAAATAGGTGATTAAAGTGAAATTTCGGTTATATACATACAAGCTGACCCGGCAGATGTTGTCCTGCCTGAAATTATGTGTTTTGAAATGAAAAGAAAGTTGAATTTATATTGTGTTGAAAATCATTTATTTTCGATTTTTCCAAATTTTTTCAATGTAACGAAGCCTGATATACAATATTTTTTGGTTTCCGTTTCGGTGCGTAAATATACAGAGAAGATAGTTTTCCAACTCGTGAGCATGGCACGCCAATTAAAACTCATGTTCCGAGTACCAAACGAAAAAAAATTTTTTTTTTTTTGAATCACTCTAATATATATGTAGATCATCATAGAATCATTCACAAATTTTTTGGATACGAAATCTTTGATTTTCTTCCTTTAGGAAGCAATTGCCCGATGCATCTCGTATGTGCATATGTCGGACGGTGGGCAGGATGACGGTCGCAATTTCTATCGGAAACAAAAAATTCAAAGAGATTAATATTTTTTAATAATTTATCTTGTAATTGTCTAAAGTTGTCTAAAAAAATTTAAAAAAAAAATTTTACATTTTAAACAATTTTTAAAAATTGAAAAATGTGGTTTTTGACCAAAAAAATTTTACTTTATGTAGTTTAAAAATAAGTATGTTCAAACTTCACGTTTCTTAGTTTTTTTAGTTTAAATAGAAGATAATTTAATGCCAAAGATAATAAACTTTGCCCCAATTTCATACGACGTTTAGTTTTTTTTCTATCCTGCCGAGAAATCGCTCGTCAAAGTTTTCGCTTTCTGCCGAATCGCTCATATGTATATCTGCTAGTCGTTCGGTCACTATGTCCCTTCAAACTTCGAAAATATTTCGAATTCCCATTTAAAATCAAAAAAAGCAAAAGATTTTGAAGCTTCTGAAGCACGCTCTCCCCTTAAAGTATTCCTTGAGCAAATTTTATTACTTGGATTGAGATATAGTGAGCAATTTCTACGTTTTTCAGCTTTCAATATTTTTGAAACATAGTTCACCAATGAAGACACGTTGTTCTACCGTGTAACGATCCATTTTTACTCAGACTATTTTTAAGGTTTTCAACACTTTACTTTTGTATTTAAGCCCAATATTGCGTTAATTTTGGGACAGTCTTTAAAATTAAAGGAAAGCAATTGAGTCTGGACGGAAATCAAGAGTCTTATGCAACATTATGCTCAGAAAATAATATTTTTGTTTAGTTATCGATTGTTGTAACGAAGCGGTATAAAAAATTTACAATCATTTTGCAATATACATTCTGAAAAAAGGATAGTTGTAAATGAAAATATTTAATTATTCATCAATATTTTAACGCCTTCAAAGTAATCTCTACCAGATGTAATACTTTATGCTAACGATTTTTCAAGTCATGAAAACGGGTCCCATTCCGATGACTGTTGATTTAAGCAACTGTTGCGACAAACTGGACAGATTGCGCTCATATTATATTTGGCATAGCAATTAGAGACAGTCTTATCAACTTAGCAAAATAAATTAAAAAAAACGCAAGAAAAAACGATAACATCGGCTGCACCGAAGCTAATATACCCTTCACAGGTGCATTTCTTTTAGTAAATGTGTGTTCTGTTTGTATGGAAGCTATAAGCTGTAGTAATCCGATCTGAACAATTTTTTCGGAGATTATATTACCTTAAACAGTAATCCATGTCAAATTTCATGAAGATACTACGTCAAATGCGAAAGTTTTTCTTACAAGCCCTTGTAAAGATACATTGCCAAATGTGAAAGTTTTCCATACAAGAACTTGACCCCGATCGTTTAGTTTGTATGACAGCTATATGTTATAGTGGTCCGGCAGTTCCGACAAATGAGCTACTTCGGGAAAAGAAAATGACGCTTGCAAATTTCTAAACGATATCTTAAAAACTGAGGAACTAGTTCGCATATATGCAGACAGACGGACAGACAGACAGACAGACTGACATGGCTACATCGACTCAGCTCAACATACTGATCATTTATATATATACTTTATAGGATCTTCTGGGTGAGACAAACTTTGTGGCAAACTTAATATAGTCTGTTCAGGGTATAAAAATACAATGCTCGGATTTTTTTGTCATAATGCGTAAAAAATTCTGAAATCAGCAGTCATCAGCATCAGTGCCTTTTTCCCAACTAAATAACGGGTTTTTCAATAGCTAAAGTAGACCAGTAGAGACAGCAAACCACGCCATATTTATTCCCGCTCTTTCGACATTTCTCTACAGTAAGGGTTGTTATTTCATCATGGAAAGATGTACGACCCAACAACGAATCGAAATTATAAAAATTTACTACCAAAATTCGGAGTTAATGGCCTCAACTTTAAGAGCGGGTTTTTCAATAAGAGCGATACAAAGTTTTTTTTTTGTATAAAAAAAAAAAAACTGTTTGTGATATCAATGAAATTAGTTATTCCTGTGAAAGTACATTCCTACGTACTCCATGAGCACCATTGCATCCCGGTTTGTTACGGTTTATGGGCCGGCGGCGTCATTGGGCCGTACTTCTTCCGTGGTGACCAATACCGACAAGTTACTATGAATGGAAATTGGTGCCACTCAATGATAACCGAATATTTTTGGCCCGAATTGGATGATATGGACTTGGATAATATGTGGTTCCAACAGGACGGCGCCTCACAACAAATGTCTCAATCGATTTATTGAAAACCAAGTTTGGTGAACGTGTTATCTCACGAAATGGTCCAGTCGGTTGGCCGCCTCGGTCGTGCGATTTGACGCCGTTGAACTATTTCCTGAGAGGCTACGTAAAGTCTATGGTCTATACCAACCAGCCAGCGACGATTGATGAACTTCGTACGAATATCGAACGTGAAGTGCAAGAAAAGCGTCGAAAATTGGGTTCAGCGTCTGGACTGTCCGTGATGGCCATGCAAAATAAAGCGAGCTCCATACATAATGACATCGAATGTACATAGTCGGTCATGGTTTTTGCATAAATGACTATTGTGAATATTGAGTAATTGAAAAGAAGTTAAGATAAAGTTTACATATCTATCCTTGATAACGTTATATACCAACAAGTACGGAAGGGTTAAGTTCAGGTGTAACCGAGTATTTGATATTCTTGCAACTTGCCAAGACCAAAGAGAGGGACACTTAAAGTGCAAAACCTCAACCAGAGGATTGGAATCCAGCAATTTTATATACATACATAAAACTCATACTCTGACTGCCATATTTGGCATAAGGTTTGTTATACTAACGAAGATAATTACATATGTGTAGTACTACTCGTATATGGGGATTTGGGTAATTCGTTGAATTTCACGTATTTTTGGTATTAAACTTTAGTACATAAGTATATCCAATGTTAAATATTCAGTTAATTTTGAGGAAAATTTGAAGGTTTTTGTTCCAATTTTATCCATTTGAGGCACAAAGATTGTTATGATACGGTAATAACACGTTCTCCAAAATTTTATTAAGATCACTATCATATTGGCCGATATATGCGGTAAAAAGTCACCCGTGACTTCGAAAATCTTTATATTAAATATATAAGGGAAGTATTGGTCCGATTCAACCCATTTTTGACACACACAATTATCATGTAAGAATTTTTCTCTGAATTTCAATTATATTCTAACTTCTGGACCGATATTTTCTGTCAAAAGCAAACTATAGATACTGGGGTCCGCATATTCGGTACCTATTGGCTTGAACAGTTGTGGTTCGATTCGGACAATTTTATAAATTAAATAAAGTGGCGCACTTCGAGGGCACTATTCGTGGAAAGTAGGCGTGGTTGTAGTTGGATTTCGCCTAATTACTTAGAAATGCCAAAATAATGTTAGTTAGCGAAATTAGTTGAATTCGGTTGCGCAGGCTCCGAGATATGTGATTTTATTTTAAAAAGGGCGGTGCCACGCCCATTGTCCAATTATAATCACGGCTCTTAGAAAGCTGACCGGTGCCATCTCAGTGGTACAATTTATTGTTTCTGAAGTTTTTGGTTATTGATTTTCTACGAACTCGAACTTACTTTTTTTCCAAAGAACATATTTACCAAGTCGAGTTACGATATCTAAATTTTTCGTCCCATCATCCTAACAAAGAGCGTTCCAAAGTAACCAGGACTTACAAAAAAACAGAAAAAATGGGTTTTTCGGCAAAATCAATTTATTTTATTCAAACTAGTCACCTTCTGCTCCAATACAGCTTTTTCCACCGTCGTTGGCCGGTATGGCCGCCAGTATGCCGGCGCAAGCCTTTTGTATGGCCTCTATGTCTGCGTAACGCTTTCCTTTCATAGGCAAATGCATTTTTCCGAAAAGGAAGAAGTTGCACGGTGCCATATCAGGTGAACACGGGGAGTGGTTAATGGTTAAAATGTGATTTTTGGTCAAATAATCGGTCACAATGATGTCCTTCGAATGTTATATTGTAAGCAATTTTTGGTCGTTAGTCAATTTGTGCGAACAAACCGTGCACACACGTTTCGTAAGCCCGAATGTTCGGTCAAAATGCGATAAATCGATGGTTACGCATAGTTTCAATGGAATTTCCGGTGACCACGAATTTTGATTGGCCCACATGTTGATCGTCATTTATTTCCTCACGACCACTTTAAAAACGTTGAAACCACTCGTGCACTCTGCTACGAGATAGGCAATCATCGCCATAAACTTGTTTCATTAATTGAAACGTTTCGGTAAAAGTTTAACCACTTTTAAAACAAAATTTAATGTTGGTTCTTTGTTCGAAGCTCATTTTCGCGCCACAAGGGGGCGCCAGATTCAAAAAGTCCTGTTTACTTTGGAACACACCTTGTATGTCTCACAATTTCTTATCACTTCCACTTAGCTCGGCTTGCTTTTCTATAAACAATTGTTTGAGCTGTTCGTTGCATACCATCAGATGAGTGGAGTGGCTCAGAGTTTATTCAAGAATACTTTCACAAATTTAGCGCCTATGTACTTCTTATTTTTTGTGCGTGAAACAATCCTAACATAATAATAAATAGAACTTTGATAATGCTGTATTTCAATCTAAGCTTCTATGTAGAAGCTACATACATATAGTATATATATTTAGAGTTAAATCTAATGTGTGCCTTGGAGAAGATTTTCTGTTTTATTTTATTTAAATCTTTTACCGAAATGGGAATGTATTTCTTGTTTTTTCTTATTCATTCTTTGAATTTTATACCATTGAAATGACATGATTTTTGTTTTTAATTTGAATGTCATTCAAAAGGATTCAAATATCATTTCATAAGAAAAGGTGTAGTTTTATCGATAACATGCAAGTATATGTGATTCTATTTCATAATAAAGAAAATAAATACAAAATATATTACATTCAAAATCGGAAGATCCCCATATAACTGTTAATACCTACTAAAAGAAGTCAATATGTGAGAAATATACTTAGTTGAAATTCAGAGAACATCTGTGGTTTGTCTGTGTATCAAAAATGGGTCGAACAGGGTCAATATTTCCCTTAGCTCCAACATACCTACATAATACATAGTTTTGCTAGCATCTGAAACAATTTCGCCGGCTTTGATTCCTACATACAAGTATAACATATTCGGTTGGTTGAATTTGAAATTGTTTTTTAAGCAAATCGATTTAAGATCACTTATTTATTTTGGTATTCCGTTTTAAATTGCTGAATTTGTTTTATTTTGTTCCATGTTTACATATTTTATTTACTTAAGTTCACTTTTTAAGTACATGGTAACTAATTTAAATTAGTTTTAGCTCTTAGTTACATGCTTATTTATTTACTTTAAATTAAATGCTAATGAAAGCCCTGTAGTAATGTACCACATGTACCACATTTAGCAGCCTGGTTTACATCTCCATTTATTGCAATAATATTTCTCTACCTTCATAACATCTTACGTGTGGCATTACAGCACGTAGGCGAGTTTAAATTGAATTCTATGAAATATTCATCGTATTAAGTTGTCAAAACTTGGTCGATTCTGTCAGCAGTATATTTTACACTCTCTACGAGTAAAAGGAAATGAATTTTGTCCCAAGCGGCAAACGTGTGGTATTTTGAGCATTATTAATGGTGGTAAAGTAATATACACATGTACTACACATAAATATGTATATCCAGCTTGCTTTCACATCGAACGAGGTATTCGTATGTACAAATTTACACTTCCTGTAAAAGTTAAAGTATTCCTTGAAAATATTTTTTTATAACTTGCATTGAGATATGCTGACAAACTTTTATGTTTTTTTCAAAAACTAAAATAATAATATCATTGTCGGCTTTAAGACCGCTTTGGATAGTGTAAACGTACATCGTTTTCTTTTGCAACTATATCCAATTTCTTCAGAATATATCGAAAACATATGCGTATTTTTCAGCGAGTCAGAATAAAACATAAATGCTTTTCTTTCCCGTAATGAATTGGGCTTGAATTAAGTAAGTTATGTGAAAGAAATCTTTAGTAAGTGTCGGTTTTCACTTCAGAAGTGCTGGGAGCTGACTGGTTTCAATATCGTTTCAACGACAATCTAATAAAATGTTTGACAAAAATGTATATACTATAAGTCTATTACATTGAAAGCAGCTATACCGCCATAATCACTGGTCCTCTGTGGGGGTTGGTTTTACATTGACTATTGCCTCACACGCAATTTAAGCTAACGAACCTAAATTTGGTACAGCGGATCACGATTGCGAGGATATCTGTCGTGTAAACCTATCTATGGTAGGGCGTTGGCCCGCAATCACGACCCAGAACCATTTAACGGGTATACTCAAAAGGAGGTGAAAGTGAAGCGGTCACGAATCTACCTAGCCGAATCCAGTCACAAAGCTTTGATGTAGACGGTCGTTGAAGAATTTCACCGCATGCTGAGTTCATATAAATAAACTGAAAAAACTTTTCCTTTTCATTACGTCCAGGTTAATGTGTAATAATGAGAGGCATTTTATGAGTCAAGTAAAGCGGCACGGATTCATTTGGTTGAAAAAGTGTGAAAGTGACTTATTTGCCATACGTCTTGCACATTTATTTACACATATGTATGTATGTACCTAATGGTTGGTTTCTTAGATGATTGTGCTTCGTATATTAGTACTGATAAGGTTAAAGAAAAGGTTAGGATAAACGTTTACAATGATGAAACATTATTGATTTAACACATTTGTATTAGACATTAAGTCCATATAACTTTGTTGAACGAAAGACTTTACTTTTATTGCACCTAAAGCTATAGAACTCCGGGATGAAACATCAATCGCCATCGCGGTTTTGAATTCATTTCGACGTGAGACTTTCTCCTTCTTCTTTATTGGCGTAGATACCGCTTACGCGGTTACAGCAGAGTTTACAACAACGCGCCAGTCATCCTTCCTTTTCAACGTTTGGCGCCAAGTGGAGATTTCAAGTGTAGCCAGGTCTTTCTTCACCTGATCTTTCCAACCGAGTGGAGGTCATCATCTTCCTCTGGTTCTCTCGCAGGTACTGCGTCCAGCCCTTGTAGCCCCTGTCTTTTAATTCACTGAACTATGTCAATGTCGTCGTATATCTCTTACAGCTCTTCGTTCTATCGACTGAGGAATTCGCCACTGCTAATGCGCAAAGGGCCATAAATCTTCCTCTTGAAAACTCGTAACGTCAACTCATCAGGTGTTGTTATCGTCTATGCTTCTATAGTTTGGTCCTTATTCGTCGAGAGAGGACTTTACTTTTCAATTGCCTACTCAGTCCGAAGTAGCACCTGTTGAAAAGAGTTATTCTGCGTTGGATATCGAGGTTGACATTGTTGGTGTTAATTCCAAGATAGATGAAATTATCTACGACTTCCAAGTTATGACTGTCAACAGTGAAAAAAGAACCAACTCGCGAATGCAACGATCGTTAATTTGATGGCAGGATATATTTTGTCTTGCCTCGTTCACTACCAAACTAATTTTCTTCGCTTTAGTGTCCAACTTTGAGAAAGCAGAACTAACGGTGAGGCTGATGAGGCCAATGATATCGATGTCATCGGCATACGCCAGCAGTTGTACACTCTTGTGGAAGATGGTACCTCTTGTCTGAAAACTCATTTGTTATCGAATGGGCCGGAGAGATCCTTCCTGATCTGGACGGAGCTTCTGGTATTGCTTAACGTCAGTTTACACAACCGAATTAGTTTTTTTCAGACATAGCTTCTCCTGCTTTGTTATTTTTCAGACGGGTAATTGCTATTCGAGCTTCCTTATGGTCGGGCAGTGGTACGTCTGCTCCATCGTCCTCAAGTTTCGCCACTGTGCATCATTGCCATTCAGCAGGCTGGAGAAGTGTTCATAATTTTAGTATGCTCTGGGCATCAGTCACTAGTTCACCACTGCGGGTTCTACACGATGTAAAGTTCTGTGTATTAAATAGTTTCGTGGTTCTTGCACTGGCTTTGAAGCAATATTGGTATTAAAAGAGAATAACAAGTTTTTTATGTTTTAAGTGCCTTAATTCATAACATAATAGCCTTATCGTTAAATTTGTCCTTAGTACATATGTATATTGATTTAGTTACATAGATTTAACTTATTATTGATGTGCAAACTCATTTCAAACGTGACAAGAATGCTGATTCAAGAGATTCTTTAATTACTGTTCTCTTAGGTAACTGTTTTAGTATACGATTGTTCAAAATATAAGTAATTTGCTGGCTTTTCGAAAGGCTGTTTATGTGAGATAAGAATAAAAAATAGTAAATTGAATTGAATGAAATTGATTCGACGAAATACTTTAGAAAATCAAGTTTAGGTATAAGTATGAATTGTATAATTATTCACAAATGGCAACCCCTGTACCATTAATCTATCAAAGAGTGATCTTCAATTATTTTTGATGGTATTGATAATTTCCAAGTACATGCGTTGTAGATAACTGCCTACAGTCAACTAATATTACTAACATATTTTGTAATAAAAAGTGAAAGATAAATACATATATGCATACTACAGGACCTAATTTACATTCAATTATAATGCGATTATAGTGACCAAACATCCTAAAAATATGTTAATTCAAATTAGTTTCCACATATTTTATTTGCAAAGCACTTCATCTAGATTTTTCCTATCAAATTCGTAATGCTTTATGCAAAATCAGCCACTTAAGTAACCACAACAAATCACTCTAAATTCATTAGCAGTAAATTTGTTTCAATTTTATGCCATATTTACATTGTACGTATGATTCATACGAACAAGGTGAAAATGAAAATTATTCCCACAAGCCAACCTAAACATTCAAGCAAGCGAGGGTATTGAGGTTTAAATGTATGTATAAGAGTGAGCGCATACGTGACAAATGTCACACAGAACAGACCAAGCCATACACAAAAGAGAAGTTTTCAGCGATACGATTTCGGAAACAAATGCAAATCAATAAAGCGGACGCGAATAACATCGTTCATTTAAAACAGGGGACTTATGAATAAAAGAATTTGTGAAAAATAAAAAATTAAGATTACTGGGCTGCAAGATGGAGTAAAACGTAGAAATTCTCCGAAGAATTTTTTCATTATACGACGAAAAGGGTGAAAGGATTTGATTGTAATTGTGATTTAGTATTTTCCTAACATATATAATAGATCATAGATTCACTTATTTTGCTTAATATCCGAGATATTGGTATTAAAATTAATTAAAAACAAAAGCTCAGCCAAGTGACTAATTATACATATGTTTAAATTAATGGGGTATATAAGGGAAAAGTCAAGCAGTGAAACTATTAGACATAAAGGTTTAAATTATGGTCTAGACCGATATAATTAATATTCAACGCTAAACGACCTTATGTTTATGAGAACATTGAAATATCAGATGTATTAGATGTAATAGATTGTTTTACCTTTTAGAATACACGATATATTATTTACAAAAAATGAGACACAAGATATGTGACCTTAAGTACACTTCGTACCCGAGTTTCACTTCTATAATATCATTGGCTTTTGATGTATAATGATGTTTTCAAAAGATTTTATTCTAGCAAGTTTCATTGGTTAAGTAATTTTTAAGATATTGATTTTGAACCTCCTAGCGGGCTGGCCACCACTTTTCAAAAATTTTCAACTTTTTCCATGATACTTTGCGCTTTTGTATCTTAATTTGGAACTTGATTGTAACCCTTTATATGTTTTAGATTAACGGCACTTTTCGGTCGTGGTAATAGATATGTATATTCAATCCATCAGGAATATCGACACCTCTTTTGTGCCAAGAAACACGTTTACAATGTTTCATCAATACATCTTAATTTTTACTCGAGTTATCGTTTGTAGGGATGGACAGATAAACAGTTAAACGATCGGACCGACAGGCAGGATGGAGTCATGTGTAGAAGTTCTTTTACACATGGCTCAAGCAGCTCACTACTTCCGGTCTTTGACCAAGTATCCTCTGGGTAGCCTAAGGACATCCGTTCGAAGGCGAGCTAAAGTGAGAAGGCGAAACATTCCCTACAAGGGTTGTGCGCTGGGTTTGGGACCCGCCACGTAAAAACCTCACCCCAATGAAAAACCAACAGCAGCCTCGGATGAGAGACCCCCCTTTTGATGACGACCATGGCAAACGAAATAAGGACTACGAATTGAGGGCATGCACCTGGAATGTCCGGTCCCTTAATTGGGAAGGTGCCGCTGCCCAGCTGGTTGATGTCATCGTAAAAACAAAGGCTGACATACATATATCTCGACTAGTGTTAGAAACAACTGTTAAGCGAGAATATAAAATTGTCATCAATGCAAGCGAGTATTAATTTAATATTATACCAGAAATTTGTTGAATATAAGTGCACTCAAGGTCTGTATTTTGTTTTTATACCCTGAACAGGGTATATTAAGTTTGTCACGAAGTTGGTAACACCCAGAAGGAATCGTCGGAGACCCTATGAGAATAATCAGTATGTTGAGCTGAGTCGATTTAGCCATGTCCGTCCGTCCGTCAGTATATATACGAACTAGTCCCTCAGTTTTTAAGATATCGTTTTGAAATTGCAAACGTCATTTTTCTTCAAGAAGCTGCACATTGGTCGGAAGTGCCGATATCGGACCACTATAACATATAGCTGCCATACAAACTGAACGATCGGAATCAAGTTCTTGTATGGAAAGCTTTCACATTTGACAATGTATGTATCTTCACAAAAGTTAACACAGATCGGATTACTATAGCATATAGCTTCCATATAAACTGAACACATAGTTGCTAAAAGAAATGCTCCTGTGAGAGGTTAACCTTTATTCTAGTTTTTTTCATCTTTCCAATTTAGCGCTGCTACATCCCCTTAAGTAAGCTTGGTGGGAAGCAGACGCTACTTCAATACGAAATATAAAATTCCACAATTTCATGTGCGCTGACTGTTTGTATCAACAATTTTCAATGGCTTTGTATTGGTCCAGATAACGAGTCAACATGTGTTACCAACAGTTACACTGTGTTACCGTTAGAAATAGCAAGTGCTGCAAATTGTATTGAGATAAATTTAATTAGTATTTGTAGCATTCTGTTGTTTGTTTATGAAATGTGATTCCTATTTACAAATATTTTGTCATGTTTATCGCTGTTATTGTAGAATATGGTATTACTGGTGTCAAGAATGTCCAAGTTGTTTATTTGATATCAAGAATGTCCAAAATTGTTTATTTTGAATCGTTATCAAACGAATACCAAAAAGTATTTTTAAATTTATTATTGTACGAATACAAAAATATTGAAAAGAAAATAAATTTATTTCCCAGCGCCTGCTAGCACTACTCCTTTTGCTTGCTTGTTAACGAATGCCTTTCACTTGTTGCAACTGTCTGTGACAGCTCGGCCTCTCCTGACCTTTCGTCTTGCAAGGACGATTCGTCATCTCCTTCGACGCCATCTAATTCAAGCATCTCGTTCATTTGCTTCTGCATAGCAGGCATTTCACTTGCCGCTGTTTGAACTTTATTCGTCGACTTCCAAAAATTGAAAAATATGCTGCTGACAATTCTGTCTACAGTTTTTTTTTCCAAAATTCTCAAACATTTAAACTTTATTCGTCGGCTTCCAAAAATTGAAAAAAATATGCTGCTGAAAACCTCAAACGTTTGAACTTTATTCGTCGACTTCCAAAAATTGAAAAATATGCTGCTGACAATTCTGTCTACAGTTTTTTTTTCAAAATGCTCAAACGTTGTTCTTCGCTTACTCGTTGTATTCGTGTTGCTCCCTTTAATTCGTTGAAACTTTTTCCGTTGCCATGGACAACTCTCTGCTGTCTTTCTTTGCGATATTCTTTTAAAACATATAAAACCGTTTTCACTGAATAACGTTCACTCCTTGCCCGTTGAGGATTTACGTTTCTCGTTGGCATTGAAGTGCTTACAGTACTCGTTAGATTTGATATTTTCTCACTGCCAAATAATTCCTTCCTCTCTTCTTCGTTTGTTCGATAGTTACGTCGGCGCTCTCATCGCTTGCAAAATCATTTCCCAAAACGTATTTTTTTCACAAATTCGTATAATTCGTTTTTTGGTATCCCACTTCTGAGATGTCAAGAATGTCCAAGTTGTTAATTTGATATCAAGAATCTCCAAAATTGTTTATTTTGAATCGTTATCAAACGAATACCAAAAAGTATTTTAAAATTTATTAGTGTAATTATATAAATTATAATAAATCGTGGAAATAGCAGAATATTACAGAACGAAACAAGTGCCTCTCAAAAGCGGAATTCCGTTGTGGCGAAAAAATACTCATTGGGTTTTTATATCAAAGGTGTAAACACATTGTTTTTCGCTTGTTCATCATATGGTACTAAAGTACCAGGAATGCTATATACCACTGCCTGGAGCTGGGATCCTCCCAAATGTAGGAGTTTATTTCTTTTCTTATATACATACATATATAGAGGATATCTCCTCTGCGTCAATATATATACATATATAAAACGAATGCAACCACGCCTCCCACTCCGTACGCCATAACGCCTTGTACATTCTCTGACATAGAAATGGTTTCAGTTCCGTCATGTTTATTTCTCGCTGAAAAGATTACCATAAAATAATATTTTATTTTATAAAAAAAAACAAAAATCATATAAATTAATTTCGATTACATTTGGAAAACTGTGTTTTCTTATCTTTCATTCATTGAGAAAAAAACTCATCAGCTAAAATTTTCCTCATGGCCTTGTTGTTACACATAAAGAAAAACAAATGAATCACTTTACGCTTGTTTCCAACGTTATTAAATTTGGAATATAGTCTCTTACATTTGTCTCATTCCATTTGGAATAGACTCTTTACTTATTTTTCTTTTCGTTTTTTTCTAGATTTCTCGAATCATCTTCAAATTTTCTAATTTTTTAAATATTTCAATTCATTTGCATTTGTCTCATTCCATTGGGAATAGACTTTTTACTTAACTTTTCTTTTCGGTTGTTTTTAATTATTTTTAAATTTCTCGATTCATTATCAAATTTTCAAATTTTCCATCCTTGTTTTTTTTTTGGAATATCCCACTCCATTTGCAAATTTCAAATTCTTTTTTCAATTTCTCAATTCATTTTAAGCATTTTCATTTTCACCTTGAAATTTCCAATTCTTTTCAATCTCATTCCATTTGGAGTGAATTCCGTTATTCAGGCAAAGTTGAATAAAATTTTCTTCTTACATTCCCCTACACGCATATTTAACCAAAATACCTGGTTAAATCTGTTGAATTCAAAATCGTATACGGTCTTTCTGATTTTATTTAAAATACTTCCCAATTATCCTCGTCGCCAATGTAATATTCTGCTATTTCCACGATTTATTATAATTTATATAATTTTATACAAATAACTAACAATTATAATATTATATTAATAACTATGAGACTTCCCGTCCGGCACGGTCGGCGTCAAATATATATCTAATATCAAATGTTGTAAATATGACACGTTACATCAAAGCCTTCCTTGTTGCTAAATTATGAGAGTGTATTGTCACTTTCTTTAACAGGTACAGATCTCCACAGTACGAATACAAAAATATTGAAAAAAAATAAATTTATTTCCCAGCGCCTGCTAGCACTACTCCTTTTGCTTGCTTGTTAACGAATGCCTTTCACTTGTTAAAACTGTCTGTGTCACTGGTATGTGAAGGTATAGAATTTAACCAATAATGGAGATTAAAGGTCAGATTATGTGTCTTGGTGTCAATATTATCGATTGACGTTATTTTCGTAAATTTTTGAGCATTCATTGTACGTTTAACAGTTTAATAAAAACATCTTTTATTGTCAAAGGCCTTTCGTAACTTCAGAGGAGATACATAGTTTTTTTTACAGTTTAAAAATTAATCTAAATTTGTACCTAGTACAAATATAAGCAAGCATTACCAGTGTACACCGCCATATTATTGAAAGATATGAAATTCGAAAAATATCACATCACAACCATTGTTTGTCGTTGCAAACTTCCGCAAATTAGATAATTTTTTAATCATATCATATCCCCCTAGCACAAAAAAAAAACAAGTAAAGAAGGGCTAAGTTCGGGTGCAACAGAACATTTTATTTATACTCTTGCAACTTGCAAGAACCAAAGCCATTGAAATTCCTAAAGGCGTAAAACGTCTAAAAGAGGATCGGAATTTAAGCAATTTTAGAGAATTTTGTGTTTTATTGAGTATACGTATGTATAGTAACACCGACACTGACTCACACACTTACCGACTTATTAGGTTTGTTACAAAAAGCCGATTTCATCTATTTTTCCCAGTACCCCATGGCACATCAAGTGTTAATTGAGCCCGATAGGGCTGCACTCCTACCTACCTACCCCATGCTATTAACATGCCATATACTAAAAAACCAATATATAAAGTAAAGTCAGCCGGGTGTTCTAAAATTCTGATATTAGTTATTTGGGGGCTACATCAAGTAACCGCTCAAATTTATCTAGTTTATTTGAACACGCTCTCTTATTTTCATTGAGATAACTCATGTATTGGCCGATATCTGCGATACAAAGTCTTCGGAAGTTCGAAAATCTTTATTTTAAGTATGTAGGGGCTAAGAGAAGTATTGGCCCGATTCAGCCCACTTTGACATACAGACAAACTATTGATAGAGATGGATAAGGGCCCCTCCCACTTTTTGAATTTTTTTTGCCGACAAGTGCCCATGCTACTACGATCCATTGTGCCAAATTACAGTTTTATATCTTAATTAAGTGCTTAGTTATGGCAAGGAACCTGCATACCAAGTTTCATCAAGATATCTCCATTTTTACTCAAGTTACATCATGCACGGGCGGGCGGACAGACAAAAGTCAACCGGGCTTCAACTTTTTTCAGCAACCTAAAGTGTAAAATGACAAAAAAATGCGATAGCGGTGCTTCGAAACACGTCTATGACATTGAGATAGGTAATGAATCGTGGATTTATGCAAATGAGTTCAAATGTAATTAGCGGCCGAACGTATGGAAACCGTGTTCATTAAGAATACTTTGAAAAACAAAAAAGCGAAATATAAAGACAACCCTTGTAATGGGTCTTAATCCGACCCTTTTATCGTTGAGAGGTGCTCAAATGAGCCTGAAAATTTATTTAAGTGCTTTGTTAAGAAAAGGTTGGCTGTCACAATCGTTGCAGTTAAATATAATATTAATAAGTAATGTAACATAAAAGGAGATATGATATATTACTAAATTTCAGTTCATTCATCATTTTTTCGTTTATAGTGTAGAGATAGCTGAAATATACATATGCGCTACGTATTATTATTTATTGTGCAAACTCATGTGTAACTTAACAGTTAGCCACTCTGACTACTCCTAAGCTACTTTGCTCACTTAAAGATTTCACTTGAAGGTATATATAAACTATGAGACATCCTTTAATTTAGTACGGCTTTTGTCACATTTAACGACTTCTGTTTATCCTTAATATTCCATTCATAATAGGTATATTTAGACACTGGAGAAGGGCATGAAAGCACTGAGTCATCAGTAATAATGTACATTGTCATCCTATAGAATTAATTTTCGTGTCACATATTTAATTAAAATATGAACATAATAATGCTCTATTATTAATGGATATGTAATATACTATATACAAATGTGGTGCAGTATTAAAAAAATGTTCAGAACAATTGGCATGTGACCATATTTAATTAGAATATAACCCTTGGTGTATTACTCTAGTGAGTGGTGAAATATACTGTTACAATCTAACAGAAGGTGTTACCTCTACTTTGATCTTGTCGTAAAATATACGAAAATACTCATCATTAGAATTTTTACTAAGAGATTTTCATAATGTTATTGATGAGCCCTAGTTCATTTATATGCATTATTACATTAACATGTTTTGAAAACAGCCGATAAATTAAATCAAATGGAAATTAACTGCTACTAAAACACTTTGCATATAAAGTAAATTGGAAGTGTTTATATAATATATTACTTAATGACTATAATAATTGTTGATTCTCAGTCTTTATTTAAGAAATATCAGAGAAATACGACGTAGTCGTACACAAAATTAAGGATTTTTCAAGTACAAACCGAAATCGTAAATTAATATAGGTTTGACTTCTTTTAAGCTTCAAACAGAAGCTATTTCATAAGTTCTTTTTGTCAAAGAGTGGAAAACTAAATCAAGTTAACGAGAATTGCTAGAAATAAAAACTTGTTTCAACACCAAAAGTGCCGTAAAGTCTAGCATTTAATATATGAAGCCTGTTCTTTTATTCTCTACTTACTCCTTTACGCACAGTTAAACTATTACAAATTGTTTAACAAAGGAAGAAAACAGATACAACAAAGTTTTTTTATTCTTGCACTGATATATGACAGTTTAGTCTGCCTAGAATAAACCTTACCAGAAGTGCATTCAATAAATATCGAAACGTTCATCAAATATTTACTTAAACTGATACTCGTATATTACTTTTGGATATTCGACCTTCCCAATAGTAAAGGTAATTGGCTTTGTACGCAAAATTAGTGAGGAATTTGGCTGTTCGTTTATCCTTGCATAAAGAATCATATATGATTAATTCAAATGCTCTGAGCTAACTTCTGATCTGATACAACTTATGTAATTTTCTGAGTTTGATTGCACCCTAAGCACCCCTATATGTAGTATTTATAAAAGTTCCTTAATTTTAATATAATAACACTAATATATAATTGCTATTTAATTTAAAAACAGTTTTTAAGTCAGGATTTCCAAATGTGCATATAAATAGAAATTTTATCTCATTTTTCTTTGATATTTTCCAAAGGAAAAAAATATTGGATTAATAAAGTAATCGTTCTTACTTAAGAACTAGTAATTTTGTAATTTGTGTTTAACAAAGGAAGAAAACAGATACAACAAAGTTTTTTTATTCTTGCACTGATATATGACAGTTTAGTCTGCCTAGAATAAACCTTACCAGAAGTGCATTCAATAAATATCGAAACGTTCACCAAATATTTACTTAAACTGATACTCGTATATTACTTTTGGATATTTGACCTTCCCAATAGTAAAGGTAATTGGCTTTGTACGCAAAATTAGTGAGGAATTTGGCTGTTCGTTTATTCTTGCATAAAGAATCATATATGATTAATTCAAATGCTCTGAGCTAACTTCTGATCTGATACAACTTATGTAATTTTCTGAGTTTGATTGCACCCTAAGCACCCCTATATGTAGTATTTATAAAAGTTCCTTAATTTTAATATAATAACACTAATATATAATTGCTATTTAATTTAAAAACAGTTTTTAAGTCAGAATTTCCAAATGTGCATATAAATAGAAATTTTATCTCATTTTTCTTTGATATTTTCCAAAGGAAAAAAATATTGGATTAATAAAGTAATCGTTCTTACTTAAGAACTAGTAATTTGTTCGTTTTCCCCCACATTACTCATTGACAGGCAAGGGTGAAAAAGTTGAACAGTAAATTCAGAGTGGTATACAACCATTTGTTTGCCAGTGTCTTTCAATAAATTAAGAAAACCAACCGCAAAAGGCGGATCAGTGTTCATGACGACAATGGGAACTTTCACACGTCGACTGGAACAACTTTAATTTTTGAGCACTCTAACATCCATTTGATGAGTAATCTACCCTATGGCTCTGACTTAGCATTGAATGACTTCTTTTTGATACCATACTTCTACGTAGAAGAAAACTAAGAGGTCAACGTTTTTCGACCTCTGAAGAGGCAGTTGATGCGTTCAGATTTGGAGATACAAATTTAATACAAAAGCGATTTAATGATTATTACTACTTTCTTGTAAAATGCAACCCAAGTATATTCCACACTAATTTTCTTGTTTTGATGTGTCTGCATGCCCACATATTTCTGTATGTGAAACATAGTCGAGAGTATTTCACCGTGAAAAAAATATAATATTTGCAATTTTGTAACCAAAAAAAAATTTTAATTGCTGCTGAGACCATAAAATGTTTGGCAAACTGATTTAATGTGTACAGAAAATTGATATTCATATGTACACTCGTGGCCACGCACCACTATACTTTCTGAAGTTTTTGTTAGGCCTTTTTGGTTCCTTCCGGATTTTCTTTAATTTTGTTTTTTGTTAAGTTTTTAGTAAGTAGAAGTTAACTAAATTATATTATCTAATTATACTTATAGTTTTTAATTTATTACGTTTAATGAATAAAATACAAATATGTAAGCTTTTATATGTTTATACAAAAGCGGCCGATTTTATAGTATTTAAGGTAATAAAATAAAAAATTAATTTCAATTATTGTGTAAATTAAATTAAATTAAAAAATTAAAAATATAATTTTTTATCGGATTTTAGTTTTTTACATTTTGAGCGCATTTTGTAAAGCCCCCTAACATTCAAATGATTTTGTCTATGGCTGAATGTGTTTTGTTTTTAAAAAAACATGTCATTAACTTATTTGTAAATAAAAAATTTCTATACCGCAAAAAGTACCGCTATAAAGTTTTGTCAAATATGTTCAACTCTTGAAAATTTTAAGTGGTAAGCTTTGCGTGGCCATGAGCGTATGTATTCACACATATGTAATTCAATGATTTTTTTCTCGCAGAGCGCTTCGTCAACTGTGAAATCCGTAACTCTGAGCATTCCTGGTTTAAATTAACTTATCATTCGTATATAGTTTTTATTTTTTCATGGCAATAGAAGCTGAGATAAGCGAAAATTTTAAGCTCAAAAGTTTGCTTGAACAATTTTCATAGGAAATTTAATTTTTCAATCAAAACATGTAAATCTGATATAGGTAAGTAGGTAGGGAGTCGATAACAGAACATGCGGAATTTCTGTCATTAAATTTTATAATACTTCACCATGTGTTTTCTACATTTTTGACAACTGTCGGATCATTAGTTTATAATAAATATAATTTTGAGTGAGTAAAATGAAAAATGGTTAAAAAGTAACTTTGCGTCTTGATAAATTATTGCTTTGTGAAGGGAAAAAATACGGTTGGACCAAAAACTTGGCTTGATGATGAGTTGCCGGAGACTGTCTCAGGAAAATCAACCATCAAGGACTGGTACGCTAACTTAAGACGTGGAACATACGCCCAAAAGGCGTTGTTGCCAACGAAAGCATTAAAAAAGTCCACAAACTAATTCTGGATGACCGTAAAGTGAAGTGTGTGATAGCAGGCATTCTAAAGATATCAACAGCATGTACTATACATCATATCATTCACATATATTTTGCGTATGAGAGGTTCTGTGCAAAGAGGGTGCCGCTCAAGCTCACTTTTGAACAAAAACAGCGACGAGTCAGACTAGTGGTTACAGATGTTCAAGCGTAATAAATCCGAGTTTTTGTCGATGGCATGTCATTACACTCCGAAATCCATACGACAGTCATTCGAGTGTACTGCACACAATGAACTCCCTCAAAAGCATGGAAAAACGAGAAAGTGTCACAATTAAGTGAAAACAATGGCCAAAATCCATGAAGCGGTTCGAATTGCTTCCACCTCCATCGTATTCTCCAGATCCGGCCTGTGTTCTCAGATCTCAAAAGAATGCTGACTGTGAAGAAAGTTTCGTCGAATATAGAGATATTGACATTTTCTACATCAACTCTATGTAATAAATTTAGCCCCTTCGGTTGAGTTTATGTCAAACAGTTCTCATTTAAGAATGGTTGAAAGGTAGGTAGATATGAGTGTCTCCCTTCGGGTTCAATTAGCGGTAACTGCGTCATTTTCATTTACTATTAGTAAGACCTTTAAATATTGCTATTTCGTTTCATTGGGGTGTTAAAGCCATTTGGTACCCTCAAAGAAATTACTTATCTCTTTTATGCGTTTTGTAGATAAACATTTTAGGTTTGGTACCTGATGTGTTCCAAGAGTTCTTCTCCATTTGTTATTTTCCCATCATAGCCACATCTGTTGTATCTATTTGTGCAAAACTTTTCATGTTCCGCCTTCCTATCTTCTTGGTTCTTATAGCAGGAAATGTTGTTTTTTATTGTAAGAAAATGTCTATTTATATGTATTGGTGCAGGAGTATATTAATCGCATCTGCCGGACATAACTTAATGGCCCCGGTAACTTCTGCACAAGCTGTCTTCTGTATTACATTTAATTTTGTGATATTATAATCGCTGTTTAATGCTGATTACCAGACTAGTGCTCCATATGTAAGAATTAGTCGAATGATAGCCGTATGCATCCAACTACTATATTCGGTTTTAGGCCCCAGTTTAAGGATGATTTTAATATAGTTTTCGTTGTCCCATTTAAAAGAGTACAAGACTTTCAATACAAATTATTAATATACCGAGATAGATTCGTCGAATAAGGAATATTGATGTTTTTCGCAACATCTTCGAACAAGAAGTTTTGTCACCACCTAAAGGCATTTCTCCAGCGTTAACACTTGCAAATTTTTAAAAATGTTCGGTTACTCCCGAAATGAATCCTTCCATACTTTCTTAATCTAATTCACCTTTGAATTTCAATTTTTAATGCCGACAATCAAAATCTCGAAATTTAGAATCCCGACACTCAAAATACCGACAAATCAAAACACCGACAAATAACAGTACCGACGAATTAAGAAAAGGTGGCGTTCTTTGTTCGAGGCCCTGCGGCCTTTGGCCTCCGGCCACGAACGCTCAGGATCATAACCATTAGTCGGCAGAATTCTCTTTCTGTGCTTCGATAGAAATAAGGGCGGACAAGATAAAATATTTTTCACATGTCGGCATTTTGAATTTCGATATTTTAAGTGTATCCAATTCAAAATAAAACACAGAATTTGTGGTTCTCACTGGATTTCAGCTATTTCTGTCAAAATATAAAATTTTCATCTAACTTACTTAATGTCGTACTGATAGATTGTAAATAAATAAGTAAAACAATTTATTTACAAAATTTAAATTTTTAACTACCTTGGTCAACATGTCTACAGTCAAATATCTTGCCATCACGCTCTATGCTAGATTACGCTGAAAAGAGCGTATTAAAATAAAAGGATTGAACTTAATCTGAGATTGTCAAAAATATAATGGCTAATTGGGAGGTATGGTCATATGGTGAGCAACTGTGGAGATGCGCCAATGACAGCAGTATTAATATGTATTATGCAACGATTTCAATACAAGGTGCTTAGAAGTATTGTAAAAGCTCCTTGGTACTACAGAAATGCTCATATTCATCGAGACCTAAGAGTGAATACAGTCGTCGAAGAAATAAGGAGTCAGGCAGATGTCCACCACAAAAGGCTTAATGCACATATGAACGAGGAGGCGAGAAATCTTCTCTTAACACACATGCCTCTCTAATCGATTATGTCGAAAGGAACTACAATGTTTAGTTGGAAGCTAAAATATAAAGGAATTAATTGTATATGTATAAAAATGATTATTAATTTCTAGGTGATTTGATTTTAAGTTACTTAAATCAAACTTTTTAACTTAATAGCAACTTAATAAGAAATATAATGAAAACAAGAAAAGACGTTAACTTCGGCTACACCGAAGCTAACATACCCTTCACAGGTGCATTTATTTTAGTAACTATGCGTTCAGTTTGTATTGAAGCTATATGCTATAGTAATTCGAAAAATTTTTTCGGAGATTATATTATTACCTTAAGCAGTAATCCATGTCAAATTTCGTGAAAATACCATGTCAAATGCGAAAGTTTTCCATGCAAGCATTTGATTCCGATCATTCAGTTTGTATGGCAGCTATATGCCATAGTAACCGATCAGAAAAATTTCTTCGGAGATTACATTGTTGCTTTAGAAAATAATCCGTACCCAATTTCGTGAAAATATCTTGTCAAATGCAAAAGTTTTCCTTACAAGAACTTGATTCCGATCGTTCAGTTTGTATGGCAGCTATATGTTATAGTGGTCCGATATCGGCAGTTCCGACAAATGAGCAGCTTCTTGAAGAGAAAATGATGTTTGTAAAATTTCAAAACGATATCTTGAAAACTGAGGGACTAGTTCGTATACATACAGACAGACGGACAAACAGACGGAGATGGCAAAATCCACTCAGCTCAATACAGTGATCATTTATATATATACTTTGTAGGGTCTCCGACGCTTCCTTCTGGGTGTTACAAAACTTCGTGGCAAACTTAATATACCCTGTTCAGAGTATAATTACAATCTTTGAATTATCTCACAAAAACCTTTTTTCATAGGGTCGCGATCATAAATTTATTTTAATTGGTACGTATAAATAGAATATCTCAAATTTACTCGTTTTAACTCCCAGTCATATATTCTTAATAAAGAGTGTCCCAAAATTAACACAAGGTTGGAATTAAATAGAAAATACAGTATTTAATCTTTCGATAGTAGGTTTTATATCTAATCATAAAGTACACAGGATAAGGTTATTTACGGTATAACACATCAGGCAAGTGTCCACCACTGCTTTCCATACACATATGCACTCGTTTATCGAATTTTTTTTTGACTGCCTGTATTGTGCATAAATGTGCCTGAATTTCACAGATGTAATGATGGATCTCATCCTTTAAAGCACGAGTTGTTATGTTGCAATAGGCCAGTTATTTTCAATGAAACCTGAAATGAAATCTAATGGTGTTAAGTCACACGATCTAGAGGGCCAATTCTGATCACCAAAACGATAGAATACACGACCTGGGAATTTCTGTATCAAGAACTGGGTTATCACGTTGCAATTCCAAACACCAGTAATAGCCACTTCTTGACAAGCCTCATTTTCAAAGTGAATACCGAAATAGAGACACGTTTTGGATGCACTTGTTTTTCGACAATACAAGTATGTGGGTTCTCAGACGTAACGTAACGTAACGTTCCATTTTTACTAAGCTTAAACTGTCAGCAGTCGATTTGTTTTTTAGGGGTTGTCTACACTATATGTACCACTTAAATGGCGGAACATTAACACATTGCATTAATTATGGGATATCCTGTATAAGTGGAATTGTTGACTTTAAAATTGTATACTTACTTAAATTCGATTATACTCGCGTTAGTTTAGATGTTATCGCTTCATCTGAAGTATGTTATAACATTATTTTAATTTTATAATAATGAACAATATTTATATTATTAATTAATTAAAATTGAAAACCTTTGCCATTATGTCGAGCCGTGTCTTATAGTTCATAAATATCAACAACAGATTAATCATGTGAGTGTAGTAACGTATACATAATTTAAGCTTGGTATCCTTTATTTTAACTTCATTGTCAATATTGAAATCAAAAAATTCCCCAGGTCATGCAGAGAAAAAAAATTTACCACATGAAAGTAACCACACATTTACCAACCCTTTGTTACATTTTATTTTAACCACACGAATTTTACGGATAAATTTATTTGCAAACATGTTGCCACAACGGTCAGCATGAAAAATGTTTAAGCAAAAAATCACTTTAAATACTCATTCACTATATTTTTACACATGTAGCAAATGTTGCTACAGAGTTTGTTATACAAATTTTGTTCCCCTAACGGCTGTATGTGTCACTTAAAACTAATCGAGATAGATATGTAGTTATGTATATAGTATATTATATAAATAGATGATCAGGATGGGTATATGCTCGGGTGTAAATGAACATTTTCGTATATCCTTTGTTATGACACTTTAATCTCGATTTGTTTGCATTTCACTTATTGCTTACGTCTGGCATTTTGTCAATTTGCTTTTATTTTCTCACGAAGGGTCATCTAATTTTTTCGTTCATGCCACAAATTACGCGCCATAAAAATGCAATACAAATACCGGAAAAGTGTCGCTATAACCTCTGCTCGTAAATTGGCACTTTTAATCTAACGATCCTCTTTCTTGCATTTCATTACAAATATCCATGTGTTGGTTTCATGAACTCATAAAGGAATTTTATGCGGCAATTATCCAAGTACAATTGCATTGTAATGAATGCAACTGCATTTATGTGCTTGAATGAGTGTATGGGCTGCTCGTAACGATGTGAAAATTTTTCGACATACTCGTAAAAATGTACAAATTGACAATCTTACAGCCGATATTTATGACAGGGCATTAGCTGTTATTTTCTGGAATAAATGCTATATGGGAAAAATTTAAATTTGACATTTGCAAACACACAATAATGGCAGCTCACCAGCAACTAAGCATGAATGTGGGACTTTTATAAATATGTAGGAACATCTGTAATATTTTTGCTTGCGACAAATGACAAAATAATAAAAATTTGTCAATTATTTTGTTAGAGGTACTTTACTTGAAGCTCTTGGTTTCACTTTTGCTTACGTAACTAATGCGGACAATTTTCTTTTGTATTCTCTGTGTTTTGCCTCAAAATTAAACGGAAATTTAAAATCTTAAATAAGCAATCAATGTTGTAGACCACTTAGCACCAAAAAATTAAATTCCTGAAGTTGAGGAAGATCTTGTGGAGTATTCGAGTGATGTAAAAATCATTGAGCAAGGTAAGTGTTTCCAGGATCTGAGCTTGTCGACAGACTCTCTAAACTATATACTGAGATAAAGTTTCTGAGCAATTCTCAAGAAGACACATATAAGAAAAAAATTATTGCGTATTTTCAATTTAATATACACCAAAGCAAATTAGCTTCTCTAGCCCTAATTCGCTGCAGAACAGCATGATATGCCCTCATTCTCAGGAGGTAAGACTAGGACATGTATAAACACACTTTCGAAGTCCTATAGAATTGAATTTAAATTCCAAAGAAAAGTCGGGAAACGGCAACGTGGACAAGGGCGCAGGGATCAATATCTATACGGTTAGGTCTAAGCTAGGTAATCAAGAGGGAGGTAACGTCTTTTCAGCAAAACTACATACCAAAATCGCCATTCGTCCACAACAAGGAATATATTCAAATATACAGAAGGTAGTGGAAGAATGTCTTGATATTTGAGTAAATCTTACATCCTATTTCACGATAAACCTGCAATGGGTCCCTGAACATAATGATATCCCAGGTAACTGTGAAGTAGATTAACTAGCCAGAAAAGGCACCACCCCAAAATTAGACTCCTAAAAAGGAGGAAATTTTTATCCCTCTGGCTACTTGTAGATATTTTATCGACAGACATGTTATAAAAATGGCGAAGTATAGGTGAATTCAATTCCTGGGCCAAACATGCCGACCATGATATAAGAACACTAGTAAAAGCTCAAGGTGGTTCGGACGGGAACCGATGGAGTGAGGAGATTTTATCTCGCTAGTATCGTAATGGGCCTCCTAAAAGAATAGGTATGCCGTTAGACAGCCCCTCTACCTGCGTATCCCACCTAAAACAGTTAACCAAAAAGTGAAATTACTTTCCAGAGATATCATAGAGAAGAAAAAATTTCAATTGTGCGCTTTTATAATTAACTGGTTTGAACGCAATATGAAAGATGACAGCTTCTTTAAAGTTGTAAATTATATTATTTGTTAATGATGTATTTATCACATTGAAATTTTTTGACAAGTTTAATAATATTTTTAGAAGGGTTGCCGGTTGTTTTATTCGCTGTAAACTGAAACTACTGTCAGCTTCACTAAAATTATCTGATTTCGTCGGACAACATCATCGGCTTAAGAACTTTCACTTAATAAACCAGAACCCAGTCAATGCAACGAACGTCTGAAATGGCCAATTGAACCCTCTGCCTCAGAATAAAAATATTAAGATGAAAAGAATTCCACACATAACCAAAAATCTTTCCATTCTTATGGAAACTAATTTAACCACTTTTCCCGTGGCTTTCGTCACATCAAACAATAAAGGTAAGCATGTCGCGAAAGCTGTGAAAATAATTTCCACACACTTTTGCAACTACAAGCAAACAAGACCGAGTACCCTTGCCTCTTGCATTCGACTAAGTGAAGTAATTTTGTATAAAGAATCACAGTACAGAAGCACATCTTTGAATTAATACTTGAATAAATGTCTCTGCTTCACCGCCTCATATGTCTACCAATTGTATACTTATATAGTACATACTATATATCAAACTTACGTGGTATGTGGGTTAAGTTGTGGATATTGATATGTACGAGTACTCTTCTCTCCTCCTCTTTGGTATGTTCTGATGTAATGAAATGGAACACATATTCGTCAATTTTATTCGTAAAAATATCATAAATGATTGAAAATCAACTTAGTTATCTCAAATGAGATCTGATGTGATATAAACTCAACCAAAGACACAAAACTTGATAAATTGTGAAACGGAAATCATTTTTTTTAGGGATAAGGCGGTTAGACCACGGTCTAGATCGAGTTCTATCACTAAAGCACAATAGGTTTATGGGAACATTGAAACATCACATGTGTTGAAACGGCACAAAGCCATTAAGAAAGTCGGAAATCGTTTAGCGGATCGGTCTGGACTGACTGCATTAACTAGTGATATTACTCAAATATTTTCGGAAATATATTTCCCCGCAATTTAATGAACATAACACACAATCTCACCGACAAATGCGACTTAAATTATGTTCAAATGCTGGAAATCATTCTATTATATGTATCTGGTAATTCCTTCACCAACTTTACCCGTTTTCTGCTATTTCTACTATTACTCGTATATATTCTTTCATATGTATTGTATAATATCAAATTTTTGCACAGAAATTTAAGAAGTCCTTAACCGGCATATTGATTGTGAAATTTCGTTCATCTTTATTTAAATATGTATTCCTCTTTTGGTAGTTTTTAACATGTCTAATATCTTAGTTATTGCCTTACTTACAGCCCTTTGTAAATTTTCAATTAAAGATTACAGCAAGTTTTCGCTCATCTGCAACATCAAGCTTCTCATGAGTGGCAAGTAATTCGTACACCAGGTTTCATTGTGGTATCTAAAATTTTATCTTTATCACTTAAACAAACAGACCGACAGACATACGGGCATCGTTATGATTTTTATTTATGTATAGAATTCTACGCGTATCTCTATAAGAGATGTACAAACAAAATTTAGGTGACAAATTGAAGTAAAAAACGTAAAAACCACTCGTGAACTCTGCTACGGGATAGGCAATCATCGCCATAAACTCGTTTCATCAACTTGTTCGAAGCTCATTTTCGCACCGATAACACAAACTTACTGACACTTAAAGCGCAATAACTTCACTTCTAATCAATGAAATGTCATGAAATTCTCTCGGGACAATTGATAAAGATAGCAGATTCTAACGCACCAGTCGACATATAGATGGCTCCACCTGGGGGCGCTAGATTCAGAAAGTCCTGTTTTCTTTGGAAAGCACCTTGTATAAGGAATCGATAACATTACAGATATTAATTATCAATTTTTTTTTACATCTCGTTAGTTATTCTACTTGCAATTACCTAAATACAGTATGTTGCCGATATTGGCTTATTTTTCATTGTTAATTTGACTAAACAATCGTTTTATCTATTTTGCGAAGAATTCACCATTAATGGCGACCATCATGATTCATTTAGATTTGACCCAGTCGAATGAATAGCTATAATACTCGTATAGTACAAATATTTGTGAACTTCACGAACAATGACCAAAGCAGGCAAGTAGGGAAAGTTTCACTGAGGAATTAGTCTTTCGCCCTTAGAACTAAAAATTTAATAGTAATATATTTATTGCAGTAAAATTGTCGCAATATTTTAAGTCAACTATAAAATTTGATAACTCAGCCTAACGTCTTTTGTTGAAGAACGTCTACAGGTAGTAATTTGCTCACAACCCTTAGAAATAGATAGATACAAGTAGCTAACGTATCTTTGCCAATAATTAGTGACTAATTAATGATTATAATAGCGCTCGTGAAAATTAAAATATATATCTAAATTGGTTTTGTCTTTCATAAATTAAAAGGTATAAAATATTTTTTAAGTCTTAGGTTTCATTATTTTTTTTAGCCATTAGTGCAAACAATATTCATTTGTATTTATTTTTCCGCCTCTCGAAAATTCTTTTGAAGATTAATGAGTAAATAAAATGATTTCCTCATGTTCCTTACTTATCTGTTTATTCTCATCTCCTAACCGACTTTGTGGCGAAGGTCAACTTTTGACAGCAATTGTAGTCAAGTGCTGCAATTTAGTTCCGCTTTCGTGAGTTGCTCCTTGGTTTACTTTGCTCAACTGGATAAGGACTTGGGAAGGGATTTACTTTGCAAATTGCAAGTCACTCGTAGCAAAAACGTGTTTTTGTTATGTTTACTCCTAGGCAAGTCAAATGCTAAATAGACGACTACTTCAATATTTTAGTAGAGTTTTTTTTAAATTGTAAGCCATCTCCGTATTATTAACACTTTCTGTACGCAAGTCAAGGTGAGTTGGACTAAAAAGTTGTGCAAATACCGAAAAAGGTTAAGTTGCTTAGAAAGTTTGCAAATTTTAATATTTTTGTTTTAACTTGTTTAAAATGAATGAAAAATCTACGTTTTTAAACATTTGAGTCAAACAACTTTATTAAATAAAGAAACGAATATCAATTTTAAAGGTTTAAAGATCAAACTTTTTCACAGAATAGTTGCTAACTGTTTAATCGGTAGATATGAACAGAGAAGAGGGTTAGTAGGAAAGGAATATACTACCTCTATATATACCGACGGGTTCAAAATGGTCTGGGGAGTAGGGGCAAGAGTCTACTAACATTATCTTGACATCTCCAAGGAACTGGATTGGGCAGTAAGGGCAAGAGTATACTAACATGATCTTGACATCTCCTGCGAACGATCAAAAGAGAGCGTTATAACATTTTGTATAAAAGTTTTTTCTATAACAGTGAACGTGATTAAGATGATTGCTGAAAACGCCTACTTCTTATCAAAAACTCAACTACTTTCCTTCATGCGTATGCCACTGGAAAAGAAGACTTAGCGAGTCACGGGAAGACTTGAGAAATATTTCTAAAAAATTTTTATAGGCGAAATTATAAATGGACTCAGATATATTTGACTAGTTGGAGAAAACAGACATACACTTGCGTGAAATCGTAGACGATACAAAAAAAAATAAGAGAAATAATAACATACAAGGTGTGTTCCAAAGTAAACAGGACTTTAAAAAAACAGAACAAATGGCTTTTTCGGCAAAATCAATTTATTTTATTCAAAATAGTCTCCTTCTGCTTCAATTCAGCTTTTTGCACGGTCCAAAAGCATGCCGAATAAGTGTTTTAGCTCATTGGCCGCTATGGCCGCTAGTACGCTGATGCAAGCCTTTTGAATGGCCCCTACGTCTGCCGAACGCTTTCCTTTCATGGGCAAATGCATTTTTCCGAAAAGGAAGAAGTCGCACGGTGCCATATCAGGTGAATACGGGGAGTAACCACTCCCTGGATAAAATGTGATTTTTGATCAAATAATCGTCCTTCGAATGTTGGATTCTGAGCAATTTTTGGTCGTCAGTTTAGGAGATGTTCAATTCCATTTCCATGAATTTAAATGATGATTTGGACTGACTTTGATGAGTTCACGCAGGATAGGCAATCATCGCCATAAACTTGTTTCATCAATTGAAACGTTTTGGTAAAAGTTTTACCAATTTTAAAACAAAATTTAATGTTGGCTCTTTGTTCGAAGCTCCTTTTCGCACCGATAACACAAACATACTGACACTTAAAACGCAATAACTTCACATCAAATCTATGAAATGTCATGAAATTCGCACTGGGCAATCGATAAAGATAGAAGATTCTAACGCAGTAGTCGACATATAGATGGTACCACCAGTTCGTAAGCAAACATAGAATTTTTTTTAGTGAAATTTTTATTTTATTTTTAATAAAAATATTTTCGAGAGCGATATATCAGTTACAAAATGTTTCAATACAGCATGAAAATTTTAAAACTCAGGAAATTTTGACATAGTACTATACCTGTATGCATTTGCCATCTTTTGATGAAATGATTACGTTGTTGGAAGGCTTGTAAATTCTCTTCAGAGTTCTCTCATAAAAAATCTATAATTGCTAGTATTTCTACAATGTACTCCGTTCGTATTTTTTTTTTTCATACCCTGAACAGGGTGTATTAAGTTTGCCATGATGTTTATAACACTCAGATGGAAACGTTGGAGACTTTATAAATTATACACATATCTAATGATCAGCATGACAAACTGAGTCGAATCTTTTACATTAGTGAAGGCTACACCATGTTTTATATTTCATTGATACACTTACACATAATTCGCCCCGGTCCGTTCTTTTTAAAACGAAAGTTTTATATTCGTGTCGGCATTGTTTACCACACATTTATTTCATGAAACCGCTGTGACGAGGAATATGTTCTGTCGTCTATATGCTTATCTGTTTTATGTGGAACATGATATGTCACGTATACGCCATGGCCACCTTCTCTGCAAGAAAAACATGCATAACTGGCCCACTTTATTTTCGCTGTGTGTTTGAATGTTTAACTAAGCGTTCAGCGGAGCTTTTGCTGTCAGCTTGACGTTTACAATGTAAATTGCGGTGCAAATTTGAACCTGATTTTATGTTATTAACAAATTTGCAATGATGATACAATTTTAATATGCTCACACGTCCGGCCGTTTTGAGTTCAAAGTGTTCTTTGATTTGATTAAAATGTATGTATTCTGTGACCCAAAGTTAAAAATATTTCCACGAACAAAAATATAAAATTGTTGCAGAGGTTATAAAAAGTTGAACGAATTGAAGTTGGGAGCTGGGTATATAATAATAATATTAGATATGCTGTTAGTAGTAATATTCGATAGTATTTCTAGCTCTTGTATGATAGCTTGGTTGTATGATAAAGCTCTCACTCAAATGGGAAATCCGTCGCTTTGCGCACCCAAAATTTCACTTAACTTATTTTTCGTTTTGCATTTCTAATGGCAATTACTTGCCAACGGAAGTGAATTTAGAGAATATTTTTAAGTAAAAGTTTGGTTCAGACATGATTGATACGATATTACGTATTTAAATTGAATTATTATGCAGAGCTGGTGTAAGAAATGCGTTTACGTTATATAAGGAATCGATAACAGAACAAATTTTAATTATAATTTTTTTTTACATCTCGTTAATTATTATACTTGCAATACAATATTTTACCGATATTGACTTATTTTTCATTGTTAATTTGACTCAAAAAAATCGTTTTATCTATTTTGCGTGCAATTCACTATTATTGGCGGCGACCATCATGAATCATTTAGACTTGGCGCAGTCGAATGAATACCTATAATACTATAGTACGAATATGTATGAACTTCACGAACAATGTCCAAAGAAGGCAAGTAGGGAAAGTTTTACTGAGGGATTAGTCTTTCGCCCTTTGAATTAAGAATTAAAAAGCAATTATTTATATAATATAAAATATATCTATAAAAATTTGATAACTCAGCCTAAAGTAAAGAACGTCTATAGGTAGTCATTTGTTCACAACCCTTAAATAACGTACCTTAGCCAATAACTAGTGACAAATCAATGATGATAATCACATTCATGTGAATTGAAATATATGCAAATATATCTAAATATGGTTTTGCCTTTGACACATTAAAAGTTAATAAATATTTTCCAATTATTTGATACACCTTATTATTTTAAAGCCTTCGGTTTCATTATTTATTCTATCCACTAGTGCAAATAATATTCTTTTATATTTAAGTAATTTGTCTTCTATAAAAAATTCTATTGAAGATTAAAGAGGAAAATAAACGATTTCCTCACGTTTCTTACTTATCTCATCTTTATTTACTTTACTTTAGCAATTTAGTTCCGCTTTCGTGAGTTGCTCTTTTGTTTACTTTGCTCAACTAGATAATGTCTTGGAAAGTGATTTACTTGGCAAATTGCAAGTCAGTTGTAGCTAAAACGTCTTTTTGTTATGTTTACTCGTAGACAAGTCAGATGCTAAATAGATGACTACTTCAATATTTTAGTAGAGTTCTTTTTAATTGTAAGCCATCTCCGTACTATTAACAGTTTCTTTTCGAGTCAAGGTGATGTGGACTAAAAAGTTGTGCCTTATACCGAAAAAGGTTAAGTTGTTCAGAAAGTTTCCAAAATGTGCGAAATTTTCAATATCCATCATAGTGAAAGCAAAGAGGATTTTAATATTTTTGAATGAATAAAAAATATACGTTTTTAGACGTTTGAGTAAAACCACTTTATTAAATAAAGAAACATACATATATCAATTCAAAACAATTAATGCTCAAACTATTTCACAGAACAGTTGCTAACTGTTTAGTCAGTAGACCTGAATAGAGAAAAGGGTTAGTAGGAAAGGAATATACTACCTCTATTTATACCGACGGGTTCAAAATGGACTGGGGAATAGGGGTAAAAGTTTACTAAAGTCATCCTGGAAACGATCAAAAGAGAACGTTTTATACATTTTGTACAAAGGTGTTTTCTATGACACGGGTCACTTAAGTACAAGTGACTAAGATGATTGCTACAAACGTCTACTTCTAATAAAAAACTCAACTACTTTTCTTCATGCGTATGCAACTGAAAAACGAGACTTAGGGAGTCACGGAGGGACGCGCCCCCTGGTGGCGCGAAAATGAGCTTCGAACAAAGAACAGAGTGCACGAGAGGTTTCAACGTTTTTAAAGTGGTCGTGAGGGAATAAATGACGATCAACATGTGGGCCAAGCAAATTTCGTGGTCACCGGAAATTCCATTGAAACTATGCGTGAATTAATCAAAAATCAGCCGAAATCATCATTGAAATTCATTGAAATGGAATTGAACGTCTCCAAACCATCGATTTATCGCATTTTGACCGAACATTCGGGCTTACGAAACGTGTGTGCACGGTTTGTTCCACACAAATTGACTAATGACCAAAAATTGCTTACAATATAACAATCGAAGGACATCATTGTGACCGATTATTTGACCAAAAATCACATTTTAACCATTAACCACTCCCCGTATTCACCTGATATGGCACCGTGCAACTTCTTCCTTTTCGGAAAAATGCATTTGCCTATGAAAGGATAGCGTTACGCAGACATAGAGGCCATACAAAAGGCTTGCGCCGGCATACTGGCGGCCATAGCGGCCAACGAGCTAAAACACTCGTTCGACGTGCTTTTGGACCGTGCAAAAAGCTGTTTTGGAGCAGAAGGTGACTAGTTTGAATAAAATAAATTGATTTTGCCGAAAGACCCATTTTTTCTATTTTTTTTTTTTAAGTCCTGGTTACTTTGGAACGCTCCTTGTTAGGATGATGGGACGAAAAATTTAGATATCGTAACTCGACTTGGTATATATGTTCTTTGGAAAAAAGTAAGTTCGAGTTCGTAGAAAATCAATAACCAAAAACTTCAGAAACAATAAATTGTATCACTGAGATGGCATCGGTCAGCTTTCTAAGAGCCGTGATTATAATTGGACAATGGGCGTGGCACCGCCCTTTTTAAAATAAAATCACATATCTCGGAGCCTGCGCAACCGAATTCAACTGATTTCGTTAACTAATTTTGGCATTTCTAAGTAATTAGGCGAAATCCAACTACAACCACGCCTACTTTCTACGAATGGTGCTCTCGAAGTGCGCCACTTTATTTAATTTATAAAATTGTCCGAATCGAACCACAACTGTTCAAGCCAATAGGTACCGAATATGCGGACCCCAGTACCTATAGTTTACTTTTGACAGAAATTATCGGTCCAGAAGTGAGAATATAATTGAAATTCTTACATGATAATGGTGTGTGTCAAAAATGGGTTGAATCGGACCAATACTTCCCTTAGCCTCCATATACTTAATATAAAGATTTTCGAAGTCCCGGGTGACTTTTTACCGCATATATCAGCCAATATGATAGTGATCTTAATAAAATTTTGGAGAGCGTGTTATATTCATAACTATCTTTATGCCTCAAATGGATAAAATTGGAACAAAAACCTTCAAATTTTCCTCAAAACTAACTGAATATATAACATTGGATACACTAAATTTTAATACCAAAAATACGTGAAATTCAACGAATTCCCCAAATTCCTACACATATGTAATTAACTTCGTTAGTATAACAAACCGTATGACAAATATGGCAGTCAGAGTATGAGTTTTATGTATGCATATAAAATTGTTGGATTCCAATCCTCTGGTTTAGGTTTTGCACTTTAAGTGTCCCTCTCTTTGGTCTTGGCAAGTTGCAAGAATATCAAATACTCGGTTACACCTGAACTTAACCCTTCCGTACTTGTTGGTATATAACGTTATCAAGGATAGATATGTAAACTTTATCTTAACTTCTTTTCAATTACTCAATATTCACAATAGTCATTTATGCAAAAACCATGGCCGACCATGTACATTCGATGTCATTATGTATGGAGCTCGCTTTATTTTGCATGGCCATAACGGACAGTCCAGACGCTGAACCCAATTTTCGACGGTTATCTTGCACTTCACGTTCGATATTCGTACGAAGTTCATCAATCGTCGCTGGCTGGTTGGTATAGACCATAGACTTTACGTAGCCTCTCAGGAAATAGTTCAACGGCGTCAAATCGCACGACCGAGGCGGCCAACCGACTGGACCATTTCGTGAGATAACACGTTCACCAAACTTGGTTTTCAATAAAACGATTGAGACATTTGTTGTGAGGCGCCGACCTGTTGGAACCACATACTATCCAAGTCCATATCATCCAATTCGTGCCAAAAATATTCGGTTATCATTGAGTGGCACCAATTCCCATTCATAGTAACTTGTCGGTATTGGTCACCACGGAAGAAGTACGGCCCAATGACGCCGCCGGCCCATAAACCGTACCAAACCGGGATGCAAAGGTGCTCCTGGAGTACGTAGGAATGTACTTTCACAGGAATAACTCGTTTCATTGATATCGCAAACAGTTTTTGTTTTATACAAAAAAAACTTTGTATCGAACTTATTGAAAAACCCGCTCTTAAAGCTGAGGCCATTGACTCCGAATTTTGGTAGTAAATTTTAATAATTTCGACTCGTTGTTGGGTCGTACATCTTTCCATGATGAAATGGCAACCCTTACTGAAGAGAAATGTCGAAAGAGCGGGAATAAATATGGCGTGGTTTGCTGCCTCTACTGGTCTACTTTAGCTATTGAAAAACTCGTTATTTAGTTGGAAAAAGGCACTGATGCTGATGACTGCTGATTTCAGAATTTTTTACGCATTATGACAAAAAAATCCGAGCATTGTATTTTTATACCCTGAACAGACTATATTAAGTTTGCCACGAAGTTTGTCTCACCCAAAAGACCCTATAAAGTATATATATAAATGGTCAGTATGTTGAGCTGAGTCGATGTAGCCATGTCAGTCTGGCTGTTTGTCTGTCTGTCCGTCTGTCTGTATATATGCGAACTAGTCCCTCAGTTTTTAAGATATCGTTTCGAAATTTTGCAAGCGTCATTTTCTTTTCCAGAAGTAGCTCATTTGTCGGAACTGCTGGTCCACTATAACATATAGCTGTCATACAAACTAAACGATCGGGGTCAAGTTCTTGTATGGAGGGAAATATTTCTAAAAATTTTATAAAGGCGAAATTATAAATGGACTCATAAATAGTTGACTAGGTGAAGAAAATCGGCATACACTTGCTTGAAATCGTCGACAGTGATACAAAAAAAATAGCGGAAATAGAAACATATGTAACAGGTGGTTTGAAAAGGTTTTAAGCTAACATAAAATTTTTTTAGATAAAATTTTATTTTATTTTTAATATAGTTTCGATTCAACATGAAAATTTCAACACTCATGAAATTTTGACGTCGTACCCAATTGCATTTTCCAACTTTTAATCAAATGGCTTTGTTGTTGGAAGGAACTTCACTTCAGAATTCTCTCATAAAAAATCTATAATTGCTCTTATTTCCACATTGTACTCTGTCCGTAATTTTTTTCCATAACCTGATCGGGGTGTATTAAATTTGTGATATGATGTTTATAACACCCAGAAGGAAGCTTAGGAGACTACAAAAATACTCTGTGCCAAAAATAAGGTGACATTGTATTTATTTTGAAAATTCTTTATTTATTCTTCCAAATCAATTTCATCCCCTTCAAAGTAATCCCCTCCCGATGCAATGCACTTATGTCAACGTATTTTCCAATCTTCGAAACACTGGTTGTAGTTACTTTCCGGGATGGCCTTCAGTTTCGTCTTCGCTGCGGCTTGAATCTCCTCTATCGTATAAAAACGGTATCCCCGGAGCGGTCTTTTGAACTTGGTGAACAGCCAGAAGTCGCACGGCGCCAGATCAGGTGAATACGGTGGTTGCGGAACGATATGGGTTGAGTTTTTGGCGAAATGATCACGAATTACGAGGGCTATGGGATGGTGCATTATCGTCCTTTTTAGGCGGATAGCGTTACGCAAACGACGCATAACGTTCAAATAATATTCCTTGTTGACTGTTTCACCGGTTGGAAGGAATTCATAATGCACAACACCACGATAATCGAAGAAAACAGTCAACATGACCTCGATTTTTGAGCGACCTTGGCGCGATTTTTTTGGTCTCGGCTCTCTTTTGCCACGATATTCGCTTGACGTACCAGTCGAGATTTGACGCGCTTGAGGCCCAAAACATCCTTCAAAATGGTATTGGCTGAGCCTTTCGATATGCCAACTTCATCAGCAAGGTCTCTAATTGTTAATCGACGGTTTTTCAACACCAAATCTTTGATTTGTTGAACGTGAGCTTCGTCGGTTGAGGTTGATGGTCGCCCTGGACGCTCTTCGTCTTCGACACGTTCACGGCCGGCTTGAAACTAACTATACCACTTGTAAACATTTTTTTTAGACATAGCCTCATCACCAAAGGCTTTCTGCACCATCCTTCATCAACATCGTGACAATCTAAATCAAATTTTTATATTTGCGAAAGGTTCAACGTGTTTTATATTTCATTAATACACTTTCCCATAATTCGCGACGGTCCGTTTTTTTTAAAGCGAACGTTTTTTATTCGTGTCGACATTGTTTACAACACATTATTCATCTGTTCTATGTGGAACATGATTTGTCACGCATACGCCATGGCCGACGCTTGTTCTTTTAAACTTCACCATCTTCCCTGCCTGTATACACTAGGCCATTTTAAATGTGTGTTTGAATGTGTAACTTAGCGTGTCAGCAGAGCTTTTGTTCTCGGCGTGACATTCACAATGTAAATTGCGGTGCAAATTTCAAACCGATTTAATGTTATTCGTGTTATTTTATGTTATTAGCAATTTGCAATGATTTGTTGTGGCTATTTAAGTGGCTGCCTTTATAGATGACTGTGGTTTAGATGGTGTCTTTAGTGAATGTGCTTTTTATAAGACGAATTTTGCTATGACACTGTGTAAGGAAATTTTAAGAAGTTGGCGGATTATAAGGCTATAATAATTGATTGGATATGAGATAAGTGTTGTATTGTACAAATGGATAGTATAACAACCAATATCGCGCATTAAAAATAAAACTAGTTTCATGTAGAAACCCATATCTGAAAAATATTTTCCCGCGTGACAGTTATCTACCCACAACTTGTGTTTAAGTATTAAATTAGTTAAAGTTAAAGTTGCTTGAGAATAAAGATTATTGGCGCAAGTTGGTGAAGCATTTGTGGTCATTTTACTGAGTTTATAAGCCGCAATGTTAAAGCTGTCGGTACATAAGTATTTAAGCCAGGGTTATGAAATTGAATGCAAATCATACCAACTAAACAAGTATTTTAGTTTCTGCATTAACATTCAAACATGTTGGCGCTATATGCTCATAGACTCTATGGTGTCTATTTATACATATAAATATATGTAGGTACATACATATGTCTATGCTATAAACTTATCTTATCATATGAAGACAAAGAGATCTGAATAGATTTAAGCGTATTTGTAAATGAATATCAAATATGCTATGAAACCAAAAGAGCAAAACTTTAATTAATTTAATTTTTTTGAAGTTTAAAGCCGATTACGTTCAAATACTGTAATACTTAGAAAATAAGCAATATGTAATATTCTCATAAAGGCACGAAATTAAGAGTGAATGAGTGTCGTTTTTTACCTTTTTTTATTATCAGAGAGAAAAAATATTATTTCGCTTCCATCTATTTTAAAAAATATTCCGTTTCATAAATTTTGTATATTAAGATTTTTTCGTTAACCTAACGGTTGAGATGAGATCAGGTGAAAACTTGCCCTGCCCTCATAAAAGTAGTATCAGGATTTTCATACATCCACTTGAATTTTTTCGTTAAATAATGGTATATGAAGTATGTGAGGCACTTTAATAAACTCACACCCAAACTCAGTTAATAATATGTGGCAATGCCAAACATAGATAAAATCGTGCCAGGGGTGGTCCCTGTCTTACATATTACTGATATAAAATTTTCAAATTTCTGCCTACTTCCACTTAGTTTAAGGATCTAACACAAACAACTGTGTAATAATTTGTTTTTCAACTGGTCGTAAGACAAGAAAGGACAAGGGACCATTATACTACTGTGATCAAACAGAAAGGTGAATTTTGTCTCACAAAACGGCGCGTATCTCAAATCCTAATGAATATTTTGGTGTGAAATTTAGCATAGATGTCACTAATAGTACTACCAACTTACAGAAAAAAATTAACCTATCAGAAAAACATGAGAATTATAAATTAAAAATTCACCTTTCAATTTGATCACAGTAGTTTACATCTGTGGCCACGCACAAATTACCACTTTAATTTCTTTTTTTTTTAATGTTTTCTTTAATTTGTTTCGTTTAATGGATAAAACACAAGCGAGCTTTTCTTTGCTTGTATTGCGACAAAACTTTGTATTTCAATTTATAAAAATAAAATAAAATATTAAATTTGTATATAAATGATTAGCACAATGAGCTAGGTCGATTTAGCCATGCACCTTTATATCTGTATATGTAATCAGTTTTTGAGATATCCGCATCAACATAAGGTATGGCTTTATGTCGGGAATTACTGTAGGTTTGCTAACTATCAAAATCGCTAACAGTAATGAAATGTTAAGTTTAATTAGAAGCTTTAAATTTTGGAAAATGGGCGTGGTACTGTCCATATTTACATGCAATTTTATGAGAAGCTTGTGAAAGCCGACTATCCCAGTTTTCGCCAAATAGCGACGAGAATTTTTATAAACGTGGCAGTATGAAATTAACTTCAAAACGACGACAACTATAATCGCGGTATTGGCGTTTCGTTTGGAACATTCTCATCTCTCACACCCCCGTCACATAATATGCTATTTATGCCAACGTATCATATATAACCGCATGATTTTCCAGAACGGAAGGAATATGTTTAATGCGCATCGCCAACTTCTAAATTTAAACTTTTTTAAAACTTTCTTATAACAAGTTCACTTTTGCCTTCTTTCTATTACATCGTTCCTGACGTACATAAAGTATCATTCATCATCATATAGTTATGAATACGAAAAGAATGTGAAACGTTAAAAATTCTTTCGCAAGTAAAATAATAAAAGCAAACATTTCCGAAATAATTTACATTATAATATTGCTAATTCTAGTTTTTATCTGATTTTTATTTTACAAATATATTTCATGTGATTACTTAAACAAGAAGAAACCTTACCTTCGGCTGCACCGAAGCTAATATACCCTTCACAGGTGCATTTCTTTTAGTAACTATGTGTTCAGTTTGTATGGAAGCTATATGCTATAGTAATCCGATCTGAAAAAATTTTTTGGAGATTATATTATTACCTCAAACAGTAATCGATGCGAAAGTTTTCCATATAAGAACTTGATTCCGATCGTTCAGTTTGTATGGCAGCTATATGTTATAGTGGTCCGATATCGGCAATTCCGACAAATGAAGAGAAAATGACGTTTACAAAATTTCAAAACGATATCTTAAAAACTGAGAGACTAGTTCGTATACATACATACAGACAGACGGACAGACAGATAGACGGACATGGCTAAATCGACTAAGCTCAACATACTGATCATTTATATAAATATAATTAATAGGGTCTTCGACGCTTCCCTCTGAGTGTTACAAACTTATATAGGTCTGCATCGCAGTTCTTCAACGTTTCCAATGCAGTAGTCGGTAACTTGCTGTCTTTTGACATTTGCTTCTACCCCCAATGGCACTGCCAGTGATCAAGTTCGCCTTTGAGCTTCAAACGTTGCTCGATGTTGTCATTATCCAAAACACCTTTCAATCTATCTATCAAGCAGTCAATCAAATTTTAAATTTCTTTGGTTCTTCGTCAGTTGTTTCCAACAGAGGAATGCATGTTTTTTGTTCGATTTCGGAACGTTACAAGCAGCGTAACTAACCCACTAACAAATCCGGGCGTTTCTGGCGGATTGCTTCGCGCAAATTGCGCATAACTTGCAGGTAATAATCCTTATTGACCGTTCTTCCCTGTGACAAGAACTCATGATACACCACGCCCGTGCAATCGAAGAAAACTGTCAGCAAACTGTCGCGATACTTTTTGAACACACCTCGTATTATATTTAATGCCTTTGCAAGATCGATCGTGTGAATGAGTTAGATTATGATATGCCAAATTCTCATAAAATTATACTTTTTATAGTTCAATGAAGGATGGTTATGCTTAGTACTCAGTAATCACTTAACAACAACAGATAAAAGTCGTGATTAACTTAAATTTCGCAGCGATTTGGGGAACTTTCCCGGAGCTTTCATCTCTGAAGTCTTGTTGTTCAAATATAGGAAAAAATAGAAGTTTGTGCTGATTATTAGAGAAACATGCTTCCTCAATTTTATTAAGATAGCTCACATTGCATTAATGTAATAGTGTCTAAGCACTTTAAAGTTTTCGCGCCACTCACCTTGTACGAATAAATAAAAAATGCGCAGCGAAATGGGTAGGCGTTTAGAATAAAAGGCACGGAGGAACTTAAGCGATCCGATGCTTGCGAGTTCGTAGCGATAATGCAAAACAAGGCTGGTGCTTTATCCGTCGGTCCCTTTTGTTCTTTTTTGTATGGTGTCCTTATGTATGTTGAATTCGTGATATGGTGGTATTTGTGTGCGTGTGATGTGGAATGTAATGATGATGTGGTGTATGTAATGTGTGTGGTGTGGGAGTGTAATATTGTGAGAGCGGTCTGAGGCTCATTTAGCCACATACATATATTGGCCGATATATGCGGTATAAAGTTACCCGATAAGAATTTATAACACTTTCAGTTGATTGTAACAATCATCTGATTTCACCTGTTTTCGCATTATCGTATCATCATCAAGATATCTTAGTTTGTATTCATGCTACATACAGCTTGCAAGTACAGACTGACCGACAAACACTCACCTGGTTTTTTACTCGTCTCTACATCCTGATCTTTTATATGTTTATACACCCTATTATATATCTACCTCGATTAGGTTTAGGTGATATAAACAACCGCTTTGTGAAAAAAACTATTATAGTCGGAAGCAACATGTTGCATGTTGACAAAATAAAAATTTGACAATTAAACTCTCCAAACCACAATATTTTAAATTTTGAAATTCCCGTTACACCAAAGTGCATCCACTGTTGCCTACAAGTGCTACTTTAAGCTGATTAGGCGTCATATCCAAGGTAGGGATTGCCATAGCTACGTGGATAATATCAGTCTTGGATATCATACTCTGTGTGACAAAAGCTTAAAACATATTGACCTTCGTGTTAGAATAATGATGAATACTTCTGACGTTATTAAGTCTAGCCATAATTTTCGAAAACCGAAATAATTACATAGTTAATTACACTGTATATATTCATACTACAGTTGGTTATGTCATATGCTAGTGATTGATTGCGCGAAATAATGCCGCTGTAGTTCTGATAAGTTGGGAATTATTATCTCGTATGTTATTTGTATTTTCGATAGCAAGGATGACATCGAACCCATTTCTACCACTCCCACCACCATTACCCTTGAATACATTAAAATTGTCGACCTTGAAGGGCTTTATTCTGTCACTCACTGCCGTCGACTCACACATATGTATGTAGATGTTTGCTTACTAAATGGAAGTGTTCTTCTGTCGAATTTCGCTTCTAGATATTGTTTTGTCGCTTTTTCGTTACACATTATTTGCGTAAAAACACTTTTCTGTGATTTAGATTTATTGTTTTTATTTTCTTATGCCTTTATATCATTTTATTGGCCATTTTTGTATACTTCATTTTTTACCGACACGCACTCGCACTCACACTTTTAAACATAGTACATGGCGTACGGAATTAAACAAAGTGATTTATTCTCTTTGAGCGCTTATTGATTTTTAAGTTTTCACTGAAAGCATAAAATGAAAATACTGCAAAGTTTAGTATGTGACATTGTTAGTATATAACAGGTGGCGCAAAAATTACCTTCCGATGTTTTTTGGAAAATGAAAAACTTTTTCAAAAAATGAAAAACTTTGATATAAATCCGCGACTTTAAAAAGCCCCCCACAAAAAGAAGTCTGGAGCGGTCAAATCCAGCGATCTTGCTGGCCAATGCAAACCGCCAAATCGGGAGATTAGTCGCCCGTGAAATGCATCCTTCAGCATATCGGTTGTGGCACGCAGTGTAGCGTACCATTGTTTATTTCCGTGTATTTCGCATGTAGTAAACACATGAATGTTAAAACAGAACTGACATTAGAGGTCAATTGCAAAATTTATAGCATCTTCTGATCATCTTCTGACTTTTGCGCCACCCTGTATAATAAATATATATATATGTTTTGAAAGAAGCAACTTTATTATATCTATGCTTTCCTAGTAATAATTTGTTCACTCCTTAGCCATTTCGTTTATATCACCTTTTTTTGTACAAGTGTGCGCTGACAAAATAATACCACATCTTTCGAATATCCGCCTCTTTCGCGCTTATCTCAAGAAAACTCCCTATTCGGATTAAAATATACACTTCTCGCTTTTAATATACGGGAAAACTTTTATATATAACATATCTATTAGTATTTGTCCACAGCTAAATAGTTAAAACATTTTTCTCATAAAATATCATATGGTTGGCTTAATTTTGATTATCGGGACAAAGTGCTCTTTCAGCTAACTTTAAACGGTTGTGTTGATCAATACATATGTAGGTGAGATATTTTAAAGAAATCAAGTGGGCATGTTTTCTTTAGCATATCACGGTTAGGTCTGTATATTAATGAAATCAGTCTAGATATTGTTTTATCTCTCTTTCCGTCCAAATTATGAATAATAGTTCTTGAGATAAATATGGAAACACTGTTACGAAACTAAAGATTCTTAGTTTTATAGAAGTCTACAAATAAAAAGGAAAGCAGAAATAAACGTGTTATTATGGAATTTTGCTATTATAACCAAAGGTATTTGTGTCTTCTGATGAAATATTTTATTTTCGTTGAATTGCTGTTGTAAAACTTTTTTACCAATTTCTTCAACGCGGACTCAATGTTTTCGCCATAATATAATTTCGGTATACATAGCAAGCGATTAGTGTTAACGAGTTAGGAAAAGAGATATGCACTGGTATGTCATGGCGTATACGCAGCGCAACTTTCCATTATTTTAGCAGGAAGAGAAAGGCAAAACTTTCGTATGCACGAATAAGTACGAATAGATGAACTTTTAATTATGCATTCATATAAAACATATATGAATAAATAACGTCAAGCAGAACAATGTTTAGTTTTAGCGTAGGCTGTGTTGATGTAATGTCATTAACATGAAACTTATTATCGTAGTCTCTATATTCGCCAACGGTTAGATATTAGGGGTTTATAAATTTATGCTCAATCTATTTGAACTTTATTAATTAGAATTCGTATATGAGAATTTATCAGCAAATAAAAAATTACTTTATTTTAATTTTATACTTTTGCAATCTGTTGCTACTGTCATTCACCTAACAGTAGTACGTATGGGAGTGACCCTGCCCTCTAATAAGTTTTATGTTGTAATTATATATCTCCAAACCAATTAAGCTACAAATTCGCAAATCATAAATATTATCTCCACAGAGAGTGTGAAAATGGATGAAATCGGAAGATAACGGTACTATTAAAAACTGAATTCTTTCACTTTCCAGTACACAAATCAGGAAGCAATTGATATGACGGGCTAAAACTTTGTAATACCTTTGAAGTACGCCATCCTATGACCAAAAATCCAAACAAAATTATTCAAATACTACCACTAGGTACCGAACATGTGGACCCCAGTATCTTTAGTTGACTTTTGACCGAAAATATATGTCGATGCGTGAGATATACAATTGAAATTCAGACAGAATCTTTTCCTTACAATAGTTACTCTTACCAAAAATGGGTTGAGTCGGAGCAATACTTTCCTGAGCTCCCATATATCTAATATAAAGATTTTCGAACTTCAAGGTGACCGTATGCTGGATATATCGGCCAATATTTGAGTTATCTCAATGAAAATTACAGAACGTTAACTCATTACAGTATATCTTTGTGCCTAAAATAGCTACAATTGGACGAAAACTTGACCTAGCCCACCTCTCTCTTTTTGGTATGTGGCATGATAATAGTTGATAAATAAAATCGGGTCGATACCATCCCAACTGCCATATACTACAAATAATGATTTTCGTTATTCTAACAAATGTTATATTGAATATGTCGGACATAGTAATCAATTGCTTGGATTGCGGTCCTCTGGTGGACGTTTTACACCTTAAGGTATTTCCCTGGCTTTGATTCCTACAAATTGCAAGATCATAAAAACTTCGTTTGCACCCGAACTTAGCTCTTCCTTACTTGTTTATTTATATATTTTAGTCGAATAATAAGTGCAAAGCTTTACTCACTTTAAAAATATCGACAATATCAGCATAGCTAAGCCTATTTTGGCCGAAAGAAATGAAAGTCTATATTTTCTAACAGTTGCGCTAACCTATTAGCAAATTACTTAACGACACAATGAACGAATGCATTCATTTTAAGACGTGTGTTTGAATAACTTTGACAATAACTATTTGACTGAATTGGTCAGATATATTTTGGCAAACCCAATTCAGTGTAACTTTAACAAAGAATTGAAATATCGATACCTTATTTTGAGAATAGCGATCAGTTGTGTTAACTGTGGATATATTGTCGCCTAATATCGGTATGACATGACGAGTAAGAGCATGGAATTATAGCAAAGCATGTTGATTGAAATTATTTAAAAATGCTTTAACGGTTACTGGTTTTAATATGACGGCGTGTAGTGCCTCGCCACGAATTTCCGTGAATTATTTAGAGGGAGGTAGGTAAGTAGAATGGCTGGCTGAGGACTTACTACACTTAGACATTCAGGAAGCCCATTGTGATGCCACAGGGACTAAAGTTCCCCACTCTATTGGCTCGTCTCTGAACCCCGATAATTGCTTTTCTTATGAATGTTTATAGAGCCTTACCATCGCATAGAAAATGTTGAATTGTCTCATCCCCTTCTACCTCCTGACAGCTTCGACAAAAATAATGATATATAGTATATTATATATTATATCGCATGAGAATATTCAAAACGACAAAATTTTGGGCAATCCTCTACTATTAATATAGCATCAACATGGAAAAGGCTAATATGTACATCGCCTGATAACAAATGACCACCATTGGATTAGGATTACATTTTTGTACACCAACTCAGAAAACTGTATCGTTTAGAGTCTCCTTCGAGACCAGTTTGCAAATAAAATGGATTATGTTATGCTATAATAATTTTATGGTTTGTTAATTTAATTGTCAATAATTTATTTAAAAATTTCAATGTTGGAATATTCTATAATACACTTCAGTTAAATTTGTATGCCAATTACTTTACTTTAAACTATCAAACTGCTAATTAGTTAAATTAAGCAAAGAATAAAAAACTTATTTGCATATCATTACATTCAACTTTTTGCTTTTTGTTCTATTTTCCTTTTGTAGATGCAAGTCGCCATATGTATAGTTTACTTTTAAAGCACTATTGCATGAACCGTTATGTTGTCACTTGTTTCTTACCGTATACACATTTAAGCAAGAAAAACGTTCAGTTAAATTTTATGGAACAAAAGTTCTCACCATTTCTGTAAGAGCAAGCTTAAACATTTTTACATACCGTTATTATGAAGCGCCAGTGAAATATTTGAGATTTACATCCTGCTTTCGCGTTTGTCTAATGCGACATACATATTTACCCGCCGGTATATGGAATTTTTCTACATAATTTCTGTTGGTAAGCCAATTTTACAAATAATTCATAGAACTCACTTGTCCTGCATGTTGAACGATTGTTATTTCTGATTACTATGGAAACTGAATAGAGTTTTACAAAATTCTGCCACTTCATAGTTTATATTTGGATTGTAAGTTAAAATTATCAAAGTTAATGTTCATATACATTTTTCCGACCGCATCCAACATATGTACATCTTATATGTTATTTCACACTAGGGTGGGTCGATTCCGGACTTTTTTCGATTCGGGATTCCTAATAGTGCGGAAAAGGTGCCTTAGTACTTCCTGATTCCAATGCAACTTTTTGTTTTGAGATCGGATTGCATCTTCAACCCCAATTCCGGCCTTGAAATTTCGGAAATTTGCCTAAAATCGTGAAATTGTCTACCTAGCGCCTGAAATACGCATCTCATGGCAAAATGTATAATACAAAAGTTATTTGTCACGTCATTTGCTACCGAAATGGTATGTGATCATGGCCGTAGGACGAACCGTTCCCGAGATACGAGCGAAAAGGCGGTGCGCCACAGCGCAAGGTGAAAATTGTTGCAGCTCTCAGCTAACCTGTATTGGTCACCCAGAACCCACCGCGTGGAGGTGGCTGCTCTTCGGGTTCCTCCCAAGCCCAACCCAACTAACCAAGCAACCATATGTCAGGCTTGTTTTAGTCTGAATCTGTGTCAAATTTATTGATAAAATCAGATTTTGTACTAAACTTTGGCACTTGTTGCCTAGATTTCAGTGTAGAGCGTATAAAACGATCACGAGATTGGGGGCCAATAACTTTAGAAGATGCCTCTGACACCAGTTCGACGGTTCTCTCGACTGTCACGGTGTGAGAGGGGAATTCACTAAATTCCCATACCTCTGCAGTGTCTCCCGACAGCCCTTTTATGAGTTCTTCGTTAGAAACTGAACAAAGAACTGGTGGAACAGTCAAGGTAATAGTCTTCCAGTTAATCATATCGTAATAATTATTAGCTTTGAAATTCAGCTTTGGAACTTTATTACATCTAACCCCAGCATACCCTTCCATTCACAGTGTCAGACTCTGCTTCTCTGGCTGCCAGAAGACGGTCAAGGGCCAATTTTCTGACTTCTATCCGTTCGTCAGTCATCATACTAAGAAGAATTTTTTCTGGAAGAGCAAAGAAAACATTCTGTTGAATGGATGAATCGACAACCTTGCGCAGTTTAGCAGGTAAGTATCTCGACCTTTGAATTGCAGCATAGAGATGGCGCGAGCCATCTTTGATTGAACTGTTGAATCTTATTGAGAACCACAAAGGTGAGTAAACTGTAAGTATGTACATGACCAAACTCTGTATTTCCTTTGTTGATTTGTCAGTAGAAATGTATAATCTCAGAATTCTATTTGCACAGGTGAGCCAGCGAGATTTGCACGTGTTACCTGGATGCATCGACGCCACCACCTTTCCAACCAGAGTTCGTGTTGGGGCCATCAGCGCCGACAACTTCTAGATGTTCCACATCAACTGAATTGTCTTGTAAATGTTGCCATATAGCTTGCATCTCATCCCCAGCTGACCCGGAAGGAGAGGTGACGTGGCCAAAGTAATGACAACCAGGTTCCGTTACAAGAGAAATATGTTCCTCTTTGACAGTGTCGCGGTAGTACTTTTCAACTTCGCTGACTTGTGTAAGTGTATTGTCTTTGCGACCGTCAAAATACAGCCCATATACAGAGTCAATACTTTCGGTGTTTTGGAGCTTAACTCCAACACTTTTTTTTGCCCGACTAATCTTGCATTTGTCAGCGACAAAGCTAGCCTGATCCTCTGTTATCAAACCTGCTTTTTTGGCATCCAGAAAAGCAGATAAAACAATCAAGGCCGCCGCTCTATCACTTACTCCAAATCTTTGGGCAGCTAAGGCAGTGTGTTCTAATACTAGTGTGTGTTTTTTTTTTGGTTTTAGAGGATGGAAGAGAAAATTCATCATCAGCATCGTTTTTGGAAGAATCCATGTGCGACGCACCTACATTGTTGTCGTCTGTGTGAGAGTCTGGCTGATCTGAATGGTCACGTGTTCTAGCTGATACTTCTCTGGTAAGTGTTGATGTTGAATGACTTTTTGAAAGTTTTTTTTTACGTTCATTTTTTTTTTGGAATCTTTTTTGTTTCAGGTAGATCAACACTTCCAATGCGACCAATTCTTCTGGTTCTCTGGTACAAGAGAAATGGTTGTTCATTGATAGGAACTTTGCTTTCCTTTGGACAAGTGCAAGAAGAAAAATAAATGCATTTACAAGCGGCGATGTCAAATAATTTTCCGGCAGAAGAGACAAAGTCGTCTCTTTTAGAGCTCAAACCTATTGGGTTCCTTAAAAACATTTGTTTAAGAGTCAGAAATTTCTTATGGTATGTGGTGAGCATTTGTACAACTCTGGTGTGTGAAACTATCGGAATAGATGTCTTTTTGAAGGTATTTTCAACCTTTTTTGCAACTATTTCTGTAACCTCTTTACTCCTAGGTTAATAGTTGTCGCCTCGGAGTCGCCCTATACGAAATCTTTCAAACTGATAACACAAAAGAACATCCTGGTAAGTAGGTAACTGGGACTCAGAGAGATTGTACGGATATATGCCAAACACAGCACATTTCTGTCTAAATTTAAATTTAGATACAGACATTTTGAGTTCTCTGTTCTATTGAGAGAATATAAGTGATAGCACTCGGCGAAATCAACGACAAGAGTGAAGGAACTCGATGAAAAAATATTTGTGTGGAGACCTATCCGAACGTGTCCTTTGGCGTAGGTGAATGAATGTGAGTGATAGCACTCGACGAAATCAACGTCAAGAAGTGTGGCCGCAAGTCGATTTTCACCTTGCGCCGCATTTTCGCTCGTATCTCGGGAACGGTTCGTCCTACGGCGCCTTCGTCAGGCGCTAGGTAGACAATTTCACGATTTTAGGCGAATTTCCGAAATTTCAAGGCCAGAGTTGGGGTTGAAGATGCAATCCGATCTCAAAACAAAAAGCTGCATTGGAATCAGGAAGTACTGAGGCAACTTTTCCGCACTATTAGAAATCCCGATTCGAAAAAAGTCCGGAATCGACCCACCCTATTTCACACTCCCCAATTTTTGTAAAATTAGTTCATCGGTTAATATTGGCAAGCTTCTTCAGGCAATTTATTTTGAATTCACAGTAGGTATTATTCTATCGAAAATATGTGGTTCAAGAATTTAAGAACGTAAATATGTATTGTAATATGTAAATATGTAATTGCCATTACCCGTCTGAAGAAGCTACGAAGAGCTGATAAGAAGCATGCATCAGCTTAAAATATGGTCAGACGAAAGCGTGCCCAACGATTGGAATTTAAGTGTGCTCTTCCCAATCCACAAAAAGAGAGACCCCACAATCTGCGCCAACTACCTTGGGATAAGCCTCCTCAGCATCGCATATAAAGTTCTATCGAGCTTATTGTGTGAAAGATTAAAGCCCACCGTCAACAAACTGATTGGACGTTATCAGTGTGGCTTTAGACCTGGAAAATCAACAACCGACCAGAACTTCACCATGCGCCACATCTTGGAAAAGACGTGCGCAAAGAGAATTGACACACCACATCTTCGTCGATTTCAAAGCTCCTTTCGACAGCACGAAAAGGAGCTGCCTTTATGCCTCGATTTCTGAATTTGGTATCCCTGCAAAACTAATATGGCTGTGTAAACTGACATTGCGCAACACCAAAAGCTCCGTCAGGATCGAGAAGAACCTCTTCGAGGCGTTCGATACCAAACAAGGTTTCAGACATGGCGACGCCCTATAGTGCTACTTCTTCAATCTGCTGCTGGAAAAAATAATTCGAGCTGCAGAACTTAATCGAGCAGGTACAATCTTTTATAAGAGTGTACTGCTGCTGGCGTATGTCGATGATATTGATATCATCGGCCTCAACACCCGCGCCGTTAGTTCTGCTTTCTCCAGACTGGACAAGTAAGCAATGCAAATGGATCTGGCAGTGAACGAGGACAAGACGAAATATCTCCTGTCATCAAGCAAACAGTCGCCGCACTCGCGGCTAGGCTCTCACGTCACTGTTGACAGTCATAACTTTGAAGTTTTAGATAATATCGTCTATTTAGGAACCAGTATAAACACCACCAACAATGTCAGCCTCGAAGTACAACTCTTTTTAAAGAAAAACGCAAAAATTTCTAATTTAATAGGGAATGTTTATTATCATTCGAAAAAACATTTTTGGCATTTATTTCTTGAAGATAGTCTCTTTCAAACATTGGCCGCTGCTGCGTGTCAGATGGTCCGTCCGTCGAGTCCAATTTTTGATGCAATTCGACTGGTAATTGGCAAATGACACTCCTGACGTTTTGCTCCAAGACTTGAATTGAAGTGGGATTGCATGCACGGACTTTATAGTTTACAGGTCTTCACTGGAAAAAGTCGTAACGGAACAAAATTTGGCTCGAAACGTCGGATCTTCTTGCAACTTTTGAGGAAAGGTCGAGCGAGTTCAATTCTTCCACGAGCTGTATATTGTACGCTATAGAAGATCTCTACGTAAAATGCGCCAAATCGTTTCATATGTTTGTCCGAGTTGCTGCAAACGGCACCGAATCAACTATCCATGGTCTTCGTGTACACTAACATATAATATTATCCATTAATGAATGCTGGGTCTGAAGACGTGTGATAGTGTTGCGAACAGTACCCTGTCGATTATGTTGACGATAAGTTGACCGAAGCGCACGAAACACCTTCTTTACAGAACACGAAATTTCATAATAAAGTTGAACCATTGATTTGTAAACGTTGTTCAGACGTAAGTGTTTCCATGATGGAATCTCAAACAATAGTGAATAAAAATAACAAGACTGCTCGACACGAATCACGAGTGATCTGTCAAAAAAATACTATTGGCAAAAGTACCTCTACTTAGATCACCCGTTATATAGATATAGTGCGCATGTTTTACTTAACACTTTGCGATATAATATATCTATATAAGTGAGTCATTACAGCGGTGATTAAAGAGGACGAACATAAAAATGAGAAAATTGCGCGAACTCAACAAAAGCTTGCTAAAAAGGAATCAGTAAATTGACGTCACGAAGATGAGCTACAACAGTCATGTGTACCGGGGCGGCAAGGAAAAGTATCTGCTAACATACATATGTATGTACGTCAGTGGTAATAAAATTGTAGCAATTATTTGTCGTGTACTTCATTGGAAGTGGACATCCAGAAGCAATTGCTATTTATGACATTGAAGTGCGATTGCTGCATTAAATAACAATAATTTCTGTAGAAAAGTTTTCAGTTTAGCGTGGTTATTTCATATATGAATAGTGCTTCTTTGGATATGTGACGACATATTAAAGTACAGACACGGATTGCATTTCACAAGACACAGAATAAAAAAAGTTAAATAATTAAGGAGATAAAAGTAATGAAAAATTAACTCATAATTATTTCAAATTCGAGTTTTCTATATAACATAATTGTTTGAAAACAGGAAAACTGTTTATAGATTTTACTAGTTTTCAGTATTAAAGAATCGTTTCATATGTTAGTTATTATAGAATATAATACTGAATTATACGAGTATTAAAGAGGTAAACCCATGAGAAGTAGGTATATTGATACCTGATGTTTCGTTAGGATGGTTTGATTTACGGAACTAACAATACTCAAGTTACTATAATGTTTATAATGATCATCTGCATATGGACATTTTTGATTTATGGTTGACCTTTTAATTCTTTTGTTGGCTTGCAAGAAGTAGATTTGGCTGTGGTCTGATTTCGCAATATAATGTAGGAATAATAGGATAATATTACATACCAAATTTGGATGAAATCGGTCAAGTAGGTCCTGAGATATGGATTTTCATTTAAATTTAAGTGATGCCACTACCCATGGTCTCATTTTAACCCCGACTCATATAAATCCCTCCACTCATTCTGCGAAATTTAATATATCTGGTGTATTTAGTTATTGATTTATCGCACTTTTAGTAGTTTTTAACATAACCGTTATATGCAAAATGGGCAAGGTTATCATCCGCTTTCCTGTGTGAATTTGGCTGTTGTGTCTTGTAATAGTATGTACATGTATGTATGTACATTTTTAACGGTAAAATCAAAATTCAAATTCACACGCAAAGTTTACTTCATTATCTACATAATTGCATTATATTTTTTACAAAAACATTGTTAGTGTAAAATTTGTCAGCAATGAATATACACGTTCGCGAATCGGTTTTGCGCAAAAAGCTGGAAAATCCAGGCATGTCTCACAGCGACATCGCCAAAAATTAAAATTTGCAAAATCTTCGGTACCTTTCGTACTTAAGAGATACAGTGACTCCTTATCATTGAATAGATATGCAGGTAGTGGTAGAAAGCAAGGATTCGAAAATTCACTTATAGCAAAAAAAGTGTTGGCCTATTTGAAACGAAATCCTGGATTTTCAGTACGAGATGTCGCCAAAAAAGTGCAAATGTCACTTTCATATGTACAGAAAGTACGCAAACGAAATGAATTACGTTCCTTCAAAGTGAATGCAGCACCAAACCGCAATGATAACCAACATGTTTTGGCAAAACGACGTGTTCGACAATTATATAAAAAGTTCATGCCTAATTTTAACTGCGTTGTAATGGATGATGAATCCTATGCAAAAGCGGACTTTAAACAAATTCGCGGACGACAATTTTACACAGCAAACAAAAGGGGAAATGTTTCTGATAAATTTAAAAATAAAAAGCTTAACAAATTCCCAAAGAAATTCTAGTAATACAGGGCATTTGCCAGTGTGGCTTTAAAAGTGAACCATTTGTAGGCTATGGAACAATAAATCAAGAAATTCATGTTAATAAGTGCTTACAGAAACGTCTTTTGCCTTTAATTAAGCTTCATAAGGATCCAGTACTCTTTTGGCCTGATCTTGCCACATGTCGTTACCGAAAAACCGCTTTAAAGTGGTACCAATACAATAGAGTGGTTGTCGTTCCCAAAGAGGTGAACTCTCCGAATTGCCCAGAGCTCAGGCCGATTGTGACTTATAGGGCCATTATTAAAGCGAAACTGTTAAAGACGCAACATACATTGAAAAATGGGAGGTAATTTAGGAATAAGTGGCGAAACGTCACTAAAGACTTCAATAACGATTCTGTGAAAGCGCTTATGAAGAATGTTAAATCTAAATTACGATTATTCACTTATAAAAAATATCCTGAATATTATATCTTGCATTCGTATAAATCTATATATAAATTATAACTTCTATAAATATTTCTGAAATGGAATAGTAAACAAAAGTTTTATAACGTTATACGTTCGGCCTTTACACGGTCACATATGTGTGACAACATGTGTGACATCACACCAAGTTGGACCGTGTAAAGGGGAAAAAAACATGCTTGTCACACATGTTGAAAGTTTTTAAACTTGTTTAATTTTTCTGCTGGTGTGTCACACAAATTTGATCGTGTAAAGGGCTGCTTGATGCACGCAGTGTATTTTTTCAGTCGAAAAAAGACAGCGTGCAGGAATGGTGTCGCGCATGAACGAGCAATTTTGGAAAGAAAAAGAATGTAAAGAAAGTTTTTGTAATGCTTTGGGCAAGATATTTCTAGTTCTTTTAACAAATTTGTATGCGAGCGTGTTGGTCTTTTCTTACGCCAATCTTGCACCCAAATTCGTTTTTTCTTGCCACTTTTTGCAATTTCTTCCTCTTTCTCCATTTCTAAAATTTCTTCAATCAGAAGAGCTGCCACTAATGCGCGTGCCATGTTTACTCGTTAAAAGCTGAACGAAAATGAAAAGTTCACGCACATGCTTGACCGTGTAAACGAAAACGTCAAACTTTTGCATCATGCCATGTTCGCAAGCATGTGTGACCGTGTAAAGGCCGCTTTAGGCATTTCAAGTGTATCTGTCAATCTTTTTATAATCTTTTTTAAGCCGCCCTGTCGCAGCGGAGAGAAACAGACTGCCTACCTCGCAACGTTACGATCGACCACAATACGTGCGGGATGGAATAGATACCGAGAGTTGAAGAGGGAAGCGACTTGCAGACAGAAAACAAGTGGCCGAAATGCGTGAGTATGAAGAGTTTGACAAGATGGTCGACAATGGTAAAATGCGGCGGCTAACAGAAAGAGAAGTGAAAAGAGAACCGACACACACCACCTCTTCGTCGATTTCAAAGCTGCTTTCGACAACACGAAAAGGAGCTGCCTTTATGCCGCGATGTCTGAATTTGGTATCCCCGCAAAACTAATACGGATGCGTAAACTGACGTTGAGCAATACCAAAAGCTCTGTCATGATCGGGAAGGACCACTTCGAGCTGTTCGATACCAAACAAGGTTTCAGAAGTGGCGACTCCCTATCGCGCGACTTCTTCAATCAGCTGCTGGGGAAAATAATTCGATCTGCAGAACTTAATGAACAATATTTTATAAGAGTGTACAGCTGCTGGCGTATGTCGATGATATTGATATCATCGGTCTCGCACCTCGCGCCGTTAGTTTTGCTTTCTGCAGACTGGACCAAAAAGCAAAGCAAATGGGTTTGGCAGTAAACGAGGGCTAGACAAAGTATATCCTGTCATCAAACAAATGGTCGTCGCATTCGCGACTAGGCTCTCACGTCACTGTTAACAGTCATAACTTTAAAGTCGTAAATAGTTTCGTATATTCGGGAACCAGCATAAACACCACCAACAATGTGAACCTGGAAATCCAACGCAAAATATCTCTTGCCAACTGGTGCTACTTTGGACTATGTAAGCAATTGGGAAGTAAAGTCCTCTTTCGACGAACAAAACCCAAGCTTTATAAGTCACTCATAATTCCCGTCCTGCTATATGGTGCAGAGGCTTGGAAGATGACATCAACTGATGAGTCGACGTTGCGAGTTTTCGAGAGAAGAAAGACCTCCACTCCGTTGGAAGGACCAGGGGGAGAAGAACCTGGCTTCGTTTGGAATCTCTATTTGGCGCCTCGTAGCGAAGAGAAGAAACGACTGCCGCGCTGTTGTTAAAGGGTGTCCTCTTATATAATTGTGCAAAAAGTACCTAATATTTGATATTTTTTTTGAAGAAGTAAACTTACATGTGCGCTATTCTGGACTATGTTTATTAAGGTTTCATCTATAAAATCAGATTTTTTGAGTATCGGGTGTCAAAAAGGGCGTCCAAAATGGCGGCTCCAACAAAAGGTGTTTTGAAAACCGACCTCATCTGCGGGCACGATACAGGTAGCAATGCATTCTCTACAAGCAGCAAATTAAACGAATCCAACTGATAACATTCCGTAGGGGCCCCCAACCTAAAAAACATGAGAATATGTATTATGGAAACAAAGTGGCGGCCACTTGAAAATAAAGTATCGTTTTTCGCATGATCTTTCCATTTTGCCCTGTTGAAAAAAGTCGCGAGAAAAACGCGAAGACAATTAGTTGAATGGTTCAAAAATGAGAATGCCCGAAGATTCGAAAAATCTTGTTTCGAGGAACGCGTGTAAAAGTTCCAAAGCACCAGTCAATGCCCAAGACATAGGTCCGTTCGAAGTCGTGTTGGGACGGAACTAATTCAAGATCGAAAGAAACATTTTAGCAACATATTCTAAACAATTTAAGCCTTTGATTTGTACAATAAAAAAAATCGATTTTTAAAAGAAATTTTAAAAGAAAAAAAACTCGACAATAATTGCGTAAGCGGTGTCTACGCCATAAAGAACTTTCCCCAAATGAAAGATTCTAATCCAAATAAAGTTTAGGTTCGTAATTAAATCTAGACCAACCCTTATCAATAGAGTATTCACTTTAGATTTACAAATGTTTGACTTTATTTTTAAGTGACAGATTAGAGTAATCAACAATCTAGTATACCACAAAACAAATAATTTGAAGATTTGAATGGAATGCAAATACTTATAATAATTTTTCCAATATGTTATAGAACCTTAAAGAAAATCCTTATCTGATAATAAAATGTTCGTGTGCTAACAACCGTTTGTTTAAATTAATGAAGTCGGGCAAAAACTTGACCTTGCTCACAAATAAATAATATAAGATTTGTACACTTCCTGTTGGCTTTATACCGTATATATTGGTCAATATGTAAGATATCTTAACTAAATCAACTGAACGTATAATATTGGTTGTACTATTGATATGTAAGTAAAATATCTTAATACAAATATGTGAAAGTTTAATTTGCTGCAAAGGAGTCAAACTGGTGCACGAATTACGCCAACTTTAATCGGAATCGCCGATATCGGAACACTTTAGCATATACAGGAAAGCGCAAGGTGGCGCAAAAATAACCTTCCGATGTTTTTTTGGCTGTAATTTAAAAAAAAATGAGAAACTTTGATCCTGCTTGTGGATTATTTTTATTTGGTCTTTTAAATTTTTTTACATCAGGTCGAGAATATGTATCATGTACATGGCCGCCGCCACAGTTGATTGTCATTTGAATTTTTATGGTATTTTCCATCTCTTTGGCCAGAACTTCCGGCGATAGGTCCTCACATTCTTGACGGATATTGTCTTTAAGAGCTGCAAGAGTCTAAGGCTTTTTGCCATAAACCCGCGACTTCAAAAAGCCCCACAAAAAGAAGTCTGGAGCGGTCAAATCAGGCGATCTTGCTGGCCAGTGCAAATCGCCAAAGCGGGAAATTAGGAGCCCGGGAAATGCATCCTTTAGCATATCGGTTGTGGCACGTGCAGTGTGTGCCGTTTCACCGTCCTGTTGAAACCACATGTTTTACAATCCCAATTAATCAAGTTGCGGTAAAAAGAACTCGTTGACCATTGCTCTTTAGCGCTCACCGCTCACAGTAACCGTTTGGCCGATGACTCCTCCAGCGAAAACACCACACTATACAGTGACTTTCAGCGGGTGTCATGGCTCTTTGTGGGTTACACGCGGATTTTCAGTGCCCCAGAAGCGTAAATTTTGCTTATTTACGTACGCGCTAAGATGGAAATGGGCCTCATCACTCATGATTATTTTTGATGAAAAATCATCTTCCTCGATTGGCGGTCAGCAGCTAACAGCTGATGCACCATCTGGACTTTGTACGGAAACATCTTCAAATGGCATGTCGTCTGGTCGATGTCGACGGCGCTTCCATGACATTCTTGGCAGCAGCAGCAATATTTTCTGCAGAACGGCTACTCTGGGGTGTGCCACGCCTTGCAGCATCTCGCGTTGTGCCAGTTTTTTCGAGGCGAGCTGCTAAACGTCGCAGTGTTTCACCAGTAGGCGTCAGACGGCTAGGAGATCTGTGACGAAATTAACGTTATGCCAAAGTCCACGACTGATTATTGGTCAAACAAATAGTCACAAATAACCCCCGTTCTGGAGCAGAGTAGCGTACCATTGTTTACTTATGTGTATTTCGCATGTGTTTACTACACAAATGTCAAAACGGAACTGACATTTGAGGTCAATTGCAAAATGTGTAGCATCTTCTGATAGGAGGACTACTTTTGCGCCACCCTGTATAATACATAAAATGATTTTCGTTATTCTAACGAGTTAACTTCATAAAGTTGAATAGAAATATGTTCCGTTCTCGAGTATATTTGCCTTATGCCAAAAGTTAATGGAATCAGGTAGGTTTAATATAATTTATAGTTACCAAATATGATTTTCGTCCTTTTACTATTTCGTTAACTAATATACACTGAGTTTGTAATATAAAGTTTTGCAATACCTGAAATTACTTCCTCCTTAGTTGTAGATAATAAAAGTATTAAATATTTGAAACAACACAATATACATAACAAACATGTAAGTATGTATGTGTCTTTCACAAATGAGAGGTATTGTTAATATACATAAGTATACATACATACATATATGAATAAATGTGCAACACTGTTTGTAAGTCAGTGTTTATTGATAAGCTTGTAAGGGTATTTTATAAATACGTGGATATAAGATAAAAAAACAGCACCCAAACGATAATTTCATTATTTTAATTTCATTAAGTAGTTCATAAAACCATTCACTTAAAATTAAATGAGTTCTAAGCAATCTTAATTAAATTTGTTGCCGCTGTTGATGTGCTAAGCTAACTAGTAACATTTATTTAAGGTTGCTAAGTGAATATTGCCAACTTTGCAGATGATTAAGTAAGAGTATTCTAAATGGTCAACACAAATGTAATAAAAAATGGTGGAAAGAAATCATTTGAAATGAAGTATATATAAGTAGATATTATATCACACTGACAAATATTTCATTGCGAAATTTTGTCTACTACAATCTCATTACAATAAAACTTCAAAATAATTTAATGAGCAGAAGCGTTCATATATCTTCCTGGATTCAGGGTAGAATCTAATGCCGTTTCATATGTTTCCCGTCAAGGTGATCCCACCTGGCTTCAATGCAGATGTCAACGTTTTTTCCAATCATCGAAACAGTTGTTGAAGGCAATTTCCGGAATAGCCTTCAATAAACGTTTACGTTACGTTTAATGTCTTTATCTGAGTCAAAACGGTTTCTCCGGAGTTTGAGTTTGCCGAATAGCCAGAGGTCACACTGACACGATATTTGTAGAAAATTTGGATCACAAAGGACCAATGCAAGAGTTTCTGGTCTTTTTTATACATGGTATTAAAGTTTTGTTCCCTAACGGTTGTACGTATCATCTAAAACTATCCGTCCGTCCGTGCAAGCCGTAACTTGAATACAAATTGAGATATCTCGATTAAACATGGTATCTAGGTTCCTTGCTACAAAAAAAAAAATCGAGTTCGCTGATGGCCGTAATCGGCCCACGCCCACCAATCACCATTAACCGAAAACATATAAAAGGATTTTTTTTTTTGAAGTTTAATGGGCATATCTCCTAACCCTTTGAGCTACAACAACTAAATTTGCTGAATACAAATTTTGTAAGAACTTTTACCAACACTGTGAAAATAGATAAAATCGGTGGATAACCCCGCTCATGCCCCATATAATGGCTAAAAACTACTAAAAGAGCGATAAATCAATAACTAAATACGCCATAAATATTAAATTTTACCGCCGAGATGGTATAAGAGAGCTTTATCGGTCTGAAAATTGGACGATGGGCGTGGCACCGCCGACTTTATGGTGAAATCCCGTAACTCGGGACCCGACCAAGCGATTTCGACAAAACTGGCGTTCTCCTTACATTCTTATGTCACAATATGAAAATAGGCGAAATCAGACAACAACCACGCGTACTTCCCATAAAGCACATTTTTAAATTCCATTTGATGTGTTCAGTTTCCAGTACACAAATCAAGAAGGAATTAATATAACGGGATAAACTTTGCACGAATAATGACTTTAGTGTCTGCCTCCTGATGGCCAAAAATTATTCAAATCCAATAAAATCTGTTCAACCCCTTAGGTACCGATAATTTAAACCATATGATATTGATATCATCGGCCTTAACACCTGCGCTGTGAGTTCTGCTTTCTTCAGACTGGACAAGGAAGCAAAACAAATGGGTCTGGCAGTAAACGAGGGCAAGACGAAATATCTCCTGTCATCAAACAAACAGTCGTCGCACTCGGGACTTGGCTCCCACGTCACTGTTGACAATCATAACTTTGAAGTCGTAAATAATTTCGTCTATCTTGGAACCAGCGTAAACACCACCAACAATGTCAGCCTAGAAATCCATCGCAGGATAACTCTTGAAAACAGGTGCTACTTCAGACTGAGTAGGCAATTGAGAAGCAAAGTCCTCTCTCGACAAACAAAAACCAAACTCTATAAGTCACTCATAATTTCCGTCCTGCTATATAGTGCAAAGCAGGAATAATGGGATGCCCAACTTATTCCAGTGTGAGAGCGCCTCAAAATAAGCGTTTTTTTATAACATTTTCCATTGTGGCCACATCGAACAAAATAAGAATTTTTGGGCATTTAAATTAAAACGCACAACGTTTATTTTCATGATTGCAAATTATTATATATTGGACTTTTAATACATGGCGAAACCACTTAAATCCTTTTTATGATTTTATGATATATTAAAACAACTGACTTTCGATCTTTTAATACTTAATAAATTGAATTAAGCCTGTTAGTTGTCAATTAATGAATGTTTTTAATCATTTGTAATAGAAAACGATTTCTATTATGCATCAAATTACAAAACGTTTCATGAAATATGTTTAAATTTCGCATTTTCTTTGATTTTTATTGTTTTAATTTTTATTAACGATCTTGAACGGCGGCAACAAATTTCTCCGTTCACATATATTTTTGGTATAATTTCAATCTGGCCGTTCCAGTCATTCCAATTGCAAAACGTCAAAACCTACCCAATCCAGTCAACTGTCAAAGTTCGGTAGGTGAGCGGCTCTCACATTTCCAGTGACAGGAGAGTTGGGCATCCCATTATTCCTGGTGCAAAGGCTTGGATGATGTCAACAACTGATGAGTCGACGTTGCGAGTTTTCGAGAGAAAAGTTCTGCGAAAGATTTATGGTCCTTTGCGCGTTGGCCGCGGCGAATATCGCATTCGATGGAACGATGAGCTGTACGAGATATATGACGACATTGACATAGTTCAGCGAATTAAAAGACAGCGGCTACACTGGCTAGGTCATGTTGTCCGAATGGACGGAAACACTCCAGCTCTGAAAGTATTCGAAGCTGTACCCGCCGGAAGAAGCAGAGGAAGGGGAAGACCTCCACTCCGTTGGAAGGACCAGGTGGAGAAGGACCTGGCTACGATTGGGATATCCAATTGGCGCCACGTAGCGAAAAGAAAAAACGACTGGCGCGCTGTTGTTAACTCGGCTATAATCGCGTAAGCGGTGTCTACGCCAATTAAGAAGAAGAAGTTTGTTCTGATTTTATCATAATCGTTGCAGCTCTCTGATCACAAATAACCAATGCAGTATGAGATGGCGCCAAATCGCAAATTTTTTGTTCAATAAATTCAGACATTCACAGAATTCACAAAACGTCGCGTATCTCAAATACTAATGAATATTTTATTCTATTTAGCATAGAAGTCACAATAGTACTACCAACGTACAGAAATAAAATTTACCGATTCGTAAAAAACGCGAAGTATAAAATAAAAATTTTCCTTTCAATTTGTTCTGAGGTATATAACTGAAATTAGTGAATAATCCTTCTCTTATAATGGTATGTCTGTATGTTAAAAATGGGTGGAATCGGACCAATTTTCCCTTATCCCACATATACCTAATATAAAAATTTTCTAGTTTAGGAGTGACTTTGTATATGCGGTACAACTGTTATATATATTTGGTAAATGAATCAATATTTATGGTCATAAAATTACGAGAGAGAAGCGTCCTCCTCCTTACTTGTAGCGGATTCCTTCTCTCATAAGTTGTGCTCAAAGTCAGATTCGTATTCGTAGAGGTATAACTTGTTGTTTAAAATTTGTGTGCAATACTCAAATATAATGAAAGCGCTAGTAAACTCCATTGGCAAAATAGTATTTTGTCCCAAGAAAAATTACACATTCGCAACTTTCTGTGACTCGTACTTGTATATTACTCCTTTACATCCTTGATAAGTTCATTTTTAGAAAATCAACAAATTTTAAAGGTATATTTATGTAAGAAATTGTTTTTGTCTTTTTCCGTATTTAAATTTGCGCGATTTAAATTTGGTCGAGAGTGTTTGCTTGTGAATTGTTCACTGAACTCGTTTGTTATATTTTTCCATAAGCCACAACTGTAACAAAAGGCAAAAAAAACTTAGGAATGGAAATAACAATACAGAATCTCGTTGTTGCTTCAAACTAAAAAACCTTTAAATCAATGTTAGGGATAAAAAAAAATGGTCTTCTATTTTATGTGAATACATGTGTGAATATTAAATTTCCCTTTTTGCAGAAAGCTTTTGTCTGTTTTCTTTGCCTTCAGGCTACATTTGTGCAATAAGCTGACTACGTCGGCGAAGTAAGGGTGATTACGCTCATAAATGTTGGTTGGTTGGAAGAGCTGGAATCGTGTTCTTGCACCAAATTTGGTACCAGGAAGTTTAGTAAATATACAAGTAACTAAAGCCGAACTTAATTGATTTAAATTACTGGATTAGTAATCAGTTATTCTTCTGGTTTCCGGTAGATCGTTCTATGTATGGTAATAATATGGTCAGATAGCTGATTTGTATGAAATTTTGATTGGAACACGTTTTTCTCATTTTTGGATTCGTATTAAGTCCCACAATAATTTGGTTTCAAAAGTTCTTTTATCCTGTTACATTTCTATTGAAATATGGAGCACTTGATTATACATTAATAATGATTATGTGCTATCATTTATACTGTGAATACATATTGAGTCGTCCAAAAAATAATTTCGTTTGATAAAATCAGCTGATCTCATTGAATTTTTTCGCAGCCAACTTCACAGTTAATCGCCTTACCATTAAATAATTGAAATGTTCCAGCTTAAACCATTTCAAAGGCCGATAGTCACCAAAAAGGTTATGTTGTCGTTTGGTAGGATTTCAAAGAATCGTTTACTTCGAACTTTTGCCCGACAATATTTGGACGAATTGAGTGATGCGCTAAAACAGAAAACCAGGATTGATAATGCAAAACCTCACACAAGTTTGATGCCTCACCAAGTTTCATGGTTCGCCTTAACCTCAAATTTGGATGTCAAAAACAACTTGGACCTGCAAGGATCAAAAATTTAATGACCGTGGAATCAACCTCTTGCCGGAAATATTGCAAAAGGGCAAATATATAATTTCAAAAAAAATTTTACGTAATAAAAACTCGTATTTAAATTGCACACAGAAACGAAACTACTTAGTGATGGACCCAATATATAGACATACCTATATATGCAGATACACTTATGAATATGTGGCCCGCCTTTACCAAATGCAAACACAAAAGAGAAAATTTATAGATCTACAGAAATGTTATGGTTACATAAGTTATATTTTTCTCTAACCCGGTTGAAACCCGACGTTCAGAGTTATATTTTAATTTAAGGCCAGTAAAACCCGCCAAAGTAACAAACCACTTTTTAATTAATAGCATTTATTTAAGTTTAAGACGAAGCGTCAAACCGCTAAAGTAATTCTTTTTAAAATATGCTTTAGTCTAGCGAAACATCATTATTTATACCCTAGCTTAACATACGATATCTTATTAACATTCTTAGCAGAGTGGATATTATATGTTAAGTGCATTAACATTGTGGATCTCTATATATAGATAAATAAATTTAACATGAATAGTAACTATATAAAGGGATTGAGATCCACATATATTTATGTAACTCATATGTATAAGTGTGTAGAAATTTATTTTATAAAGACCATGCTGTGTTAGCTGCTTTAATGAAAAAGAGTCTTGCATAGTTCATAGTTTAGATGGGTAAGGTATGTTGTTGACTGATTAAAGTGTATAACAAGTAATATGTTTGCCATTTTAATTTTTAAAGCAGAAGTATACACAAAAATCTCAAGTATTGTGACATTCGACTGATTGATTGATTGATTGTTTCTGCTTTTTGCAAATTTAGCAGCAATCATGGAGTAATCAATAGAAGAGAATTTTCCTTCTTTCCTACTATTTGAATAAACGTTTTGGTATCTGATATGGATCCGAGAATATATTATGGGATAGGAATATTCAAGCAATACGGACTGACCAAAGACAAGAAACTACTTTAGAAACAGAATCCGAGGGATGTTGGGCATGATATAGATATCGTGTGTGTGTGTGTTTTTTTTTTGTTATATGTGACACTTCTTTATTAATGTACAGTAACTTAACACAAGAACATGGCTTTAACCGTGCCATTTCTTCTTTAATGGCGTAGACACTGCTTACGCGGTTATAGCTGAGTCAGCAACAGCGCGCCAGTTATTTCTTCTTTTTATAATGTGGCGTCAAATGGAGCTTCCAAGCGAAGCCAAGTCCTTCTCCACCTGGTCTTTCAAACGGAGTGGACGTACTTCTCACGGCGATTTCAGTGCTGGAGCGTTTCGTCCATTCCAGCGTAGCCGCTGTCTTTTAATTTGCTTAACTATGTCAATGTTGTCGTATTTTTCATACAGCTCAAAGGACCATAAATCTTCCGCAGAACCTTTCTCTAGAAAACACATAACGACGACTCATCAGATATCGTCATCGTCCATGCCTCTGCACCATACAGCAGGACGGGAATAATGAGTGGCTTATAGAGTTTTGTTTTTGTTCGTCGAGAGAGGACTTTACTTCTCAATTGCCTATCCAGCCTGAAGTAGCACCTGTTGGAAAGAGCTATTCTGCGATGTATTTCAAGGCTGACATTGTTTTTGCTGATAATTCTGGTTCTAAGATAGACGAAATTATCTATGATATGGAAGATATGACTGTCAACAGTGACTTGGGAACCTAGTCGCGAGTGCGATGACTATTTGTTTAATGACCGGAGATATTTCGTCTTATCCTCATTCCCCACGAGACCCATCTGCTTTCTTGTACATCTTGGAGAAAGAAGTGCTAACGACGGAGTTGTTAAGGCCGTACGTCAGTAGGTGTACACTCTTATAGAAGACGGTACTTCTCTATTTAGTTCTGCAGCTCCAATTAGTTTCTCCAGCAGCAGAAGAAGTCACACGATAGGTAGTCGCCTTGTCTGAAACCTTGCTTGGGATCTAACGGGTCGAAGAGGTTCTTCTCGATCCTGACGGAGCTTTTTCCCGATCCTGACGAAGCTTTTGGTGTTGTTCAACGTCAGTTAACATAGCCGTATAAGTTTTGTGGGGATACCAAATTCAGACATCACGGCAGAAAGGCAGTTTTTTTCGTGCTGTTGAAAGCAGCTTTGAAATCAACGCATGGTAAATATCTAGGTCTAAAACCACAGTGATAAGGTCCAATCAGTTTGTTGACGGTGGGCTTTAATCTTTTACACAATATGCTCGATGGAACCGTATACGCGATGTTGAGGAGGCTTATCCCGCGGTAGTTGGCGCAGATTGTGGGGTCTCCCCTTTTGTGGGTTGGGCAGATAACACTAAAATTCCAATTGTCGGTAATGCTTTCGTCCGACCATATTCTACAAAAAAGCTGATGCATGCTTCTTATCAGTTCTTCGCCGCAGTATTTGAATAACAATCCATCGGCCCCAGCCGCTTTATTTTCTTCATATGAGTTATTGCTATTCGAACTTCAAAAACTTACAATGGAACGTCTGCTCCATCATTATCGATTCGCCATCTTCTTATGGTGTGGCTTCACTGCCATTCAGCAGGCTGGAGAAGTGTTCCTCCATAATTTTAGTATGCTCATTTCCCTCCCTTCGTTCGAAAATAATGTTATGGTCTTATTATGACCCCATATATTTTTATTGAAAAAATTTGAATCCTATTTAATGTTTGTGAAGGTAACAATATGTTATCGTTTTATTTTCTGGTGTGATGGATAAGAAGTTTGCTGGCAATTTATTCTCTGAGTAGAAGCCTTTTTACCGTCTTCGATGGGAAAAATTAACACTTAGTGAAACACTGTCCCATCCCAGAATTCTACATTCTACTCGTGGAAGCCGACTACTCCCCATGATATTTATTTGAGCTAATACTCCACAGTGTTGTACTAAACATAAGCACCATTTTGAACACATTATTTTATAGCACAAATATTTATTAAATTAGAAATAGAGTAACTGGCCACCAATTTTTTTTCGTTGGCACGAATATGTACGAACCATTTGGCCTGGCCCATTGTGTCCATTCTTCTTCTTTTGTCAAGTTGTAGTATTCAATTATTTCCGCAATTTTTTCTGATGATCTTACAAAAAAAAATGTCATAATAAAAACATACAAGGGTTTCCTTATTGTTAAGAAATAAGAATTACTTAAGTATTGTAAGCTTACAAAAACTTTTATTCTTTCTCACAGTACCAAAAATAGTAATTTTTTGCTTTAACAGTTATAATGCAAGTTTATGACTCTTAACTAATTATCGGTAGTCACATTTTTATCACAATATGAAGACACTATATCTAAAACAACCCGTTCTCCATGGCTCCGTTCAGCATTTGCTTCCACTTTGCGAAGTAAATTTGAAACTGCAGACAAAACTCGATCCGCTGTCAGAATCCGCTGTTCTGATCTACTTTTCTGCCTATCATCAAATGCTAACACACGAAAAATAGTGTTAAATCGTTTTCAAGAAATTGTTGAAAAAATTGTTATGAAATTAGAATCAAATATTATCCAATCCCTAGATTCCATGCTTTCCAAAAATTCAAAACCAAAAGTATATAATCTTTACTTTGCGAAAGCACTGGTCGTGATGAAATTTAACACAGAACTATAAATATTTCGCGTCATTGTCACTGAACCCAACCGTTATAAGTGTGAACGCATGCCAATGCATTAGCAACAATAGCAAAATTATGATACACGCTTTGTTAACTTTTTGAAAAATAACAGCATAATAATTACGAATTATATATTTCCCATACTTGATTACTATCAGCACTGTAAAAATGATAATGGGTCATAATACTTGTACGACTCCAACATGGTATGTACACACTTTCATATTAATTCAGTTTCAACAATTTATACACTGAATAGTAAGCACTTTCAAATATTTTTTACTGGTAAGAAATAAGATAATGTTAAACATGATTTGGGTCATCAAATGATCACAACACAGTAGCAGGGTTAAGTGATTGGATTCTCAATACCTTTTTACATGGACTATGCAATTGAAAAGGAATGCGTTACAGAATTTTCTATCCTGTGAAGTATTTTAACATCAATTACATTTAAAAATAGTTGAATTACTTGTAAAACATAATTTAATTTATATATAATATGGTACGATGCTTAATTAAAACATAACTGAACTTTTCTAAGAAAATGTGCTCTTATATAAATTTGGTATTTATAAATAAACAAATTCGCATGAAATATCAAAGATACTTTCTAATGAGATTACAAACCTTTTGGCTTTACCAGTGCTTATGAATATACAAATATTTGATTAACTATTAAACTGTGTACTTTGCCAATCAGGCTGGTGAATTTCATATCCTTAAATGTATTGATGCACTATACAAAAAAAAATCAATATAATTAATGATAATAAAATTAATTCCACCGTAAAAGCCATGTACTATTCTTTGAAATACTTCAAATTCTTGACAGATATACTGAATAATTATATATGTATGCTTTTAGTTTACATTGGAATTGGTATAATTTAAAATTTTAAATTGGCCGAAAGCAGCAAGAGTTTTGTTATATAGACACAGAATATCCTTACATAAGTTAGCTGCGCAGAATACTCAGAATTTAATGCGGAAATTGGATATTTCTTCCCAAGAAACTCTCGAATCTTGTATTTGTATAAAATCTTTGTTGCAACAGGGGAAAACAGTTATGTAAATAAACTTTTGAGTACGAGTTTATGTTACAAGAATGTCAAAAAATTATTTTGTATTTTAGTTTAATATTTAAAGACATAAGTTCTGTTCTTCTTCTTCTTTACTGGGATTGGCACCGCTTACGCGATTATAGCCGAGTTAACAAAAGCGCATAAGTCGTTTCTTCTTTTCGGTATGTGGCGCCATGTGGATATTCCAAGCGAACAGGTCCTTCTCCACTTGGTCCTTCCAACGGAGTGGAGATTTTCATCTTCCTCTGCTTCCGTCGGCGGGTACTGCGTCGAATACTTTCAGAGCTGGAGTGTTTTCGTCCATTTGGGCAACATGACCTAGCCAGCGTAGCCGCTGTCTTTTAATTTGCTGAACTACATATGTCAATGTCGCGGTATTTCTCATAGAGCTCATCGTTCAATCGAAAGTGATATTCATGCGCAAAGGACCATAAATCTTCCGCAGTACCTTTCTCTCGAAAACTCGTAACGTCGACTCATCAGATGTCGTCATCGTCCATGCCTCTTCACCATATAGTAGGATGGGAATAATGAATGGCTTGTAGAGTTTGGTTTTTGTTATTCAAAAGAGGACTTTACTTCCCAATTGCCTATCCAGTCCGAAGTAGCACCTGTTGGCAAGAGTTATTCTGCGTTGTCTTTCGAGGTCGACATTGCTGCTGCTGTTCTAAGATAGACGAAATTATCTACAACTTCAAAGTTATGACTGTCAACGTGAGGGCCAAGTCGCGAGTGCGACGACTGTTTGTTTGATGACAGGAGATATTTCGTCTTGCCCTCGTTCACTGCCAGACACATTTTCTTTTCCTTCTTCCAGTCTGAATAAAGCATAACTAACGGCGCGGATGTTTAGGCCGATGATATCAATATCATCGGCATACGCCAGCAGCTGTACACTCTTATAGAAGATGGTACCTTCTCTATTTAGTTCTGCAACTCGAACTATTTTCTCCAGAATCAGGTTGAAGTCGCACGATAGGGAGTCGCCTTGTCTGAAACCTCGTTTGGTATCGAATGGTTCGGAGAGGTCTTTCTCGATTTTGACGAAGCATTTAGTGTTGCTCAACGCCTTAATAGCTTTGTGGGGATACCAAATTCAGACATCACGACATAAAGGCAGCTTCTTTTCGTGTTATCGAAAGCAGCTTTGAAATCGACGAAGAGGTGGTGTGTGTCGATTCTTCTTTCACGGGTCTTTTCCAAGATTGATTTGCCTGGTCTAAACACACATTGATAAGGTCCAATCGGTTTGTTGACGGTGGGCTTTAATCTTTCACACAATACGCTCGATAGAACCTTATATGCGATGTTGAGGAGGCAAATTCCACGGTAGTTGGCGCAGATTAAAGGGTCTCCTTTTTTATGGATTGGCCATAGCACACTTAAATTCCAATCGTTGGGCATGCTTTCGTCCGACTATATTTTACAAAGAAGCTGATGCATGCTCCTTATCAGTTCTTCGCCGCCGTGTTTGAATAGCTCGGCTGGTAATCCATCGGCCCCCGACGCTTTGTTGTTCTTCAGGCGGTTAATTGCTATTCGGACTTCTTCATGGTCTGGCAATGGAACATCTTATCCATCGTCATTGATTGGGGAATCGGGTTCGCCTTCTCCTGGCGTTGTACGTTCACTGCAATTTAGCAGGCTGGAGAAGTGTTCCCTCCACAATTTAAATATGCTCTGGGCATCGGTGACTAGATCACCTTTGGGGGTTCTACAAGAATATGCTCCGGTCTTGAAACCTTCTGTAAGCAGCCGCATTTTTTCGTAGAATTTTCGAGCATTACCCCTGTCGGCCAGCTTATCAAGCTCTTCATACTCACGCATTTCGGCCTCTTTCTTTTTCTGTCTGCAAATGCGTCCCGCTTCCCTCTTCAACTCTCGGTATCTATCCCATTCCGCACGTGTTGTGGTCGATCGTAACGTTGCGAAGTAGGCAGTCTGTTTTCTCTCCGCTGCGACACGGTACTCCTCGTCGTACCAGCTTTTCTTTTGCATTTTACGAACACCAATGGTTTCGGTTGCAGCTGAACGAAAGGAGTTAGAAATGCCGCCCCACAGTTCTCTTATACCGAGTTAGTGACGAGTGCTCTCAGTGCTGCTCTCTGAATAGTCGAATAGAAAATCGTTCGGCTATCTGTTGTCATTGCAGCTTCTCGACGTCGAACCTTCCTTGTGTTTGTTGGCGTGCGTTTTTTGCTACACAGAGGCGGGTGGGAAACTTGGCTGCAACAAGATAGTGGTCCAAGTCGATGTTATCAGCTCGGAGCGCGCGCACATCTAAAACACTGGAGACGTGTCTTCCATCTGATTGCTGATTGTTAATTACATATTGCTTTGTCAATATTTCTCTACTATAATCATATTCACCTGGTACGCTAGTAGACCTAATGTGTCTATTTAATAGATTTATTTGCATTTGACACACAGGGGAGTTAATCTGCAACTCTGCAACTATTCTATCGGCTTAGTTCATACATTTGAACATATATTTCAATAGCTACTCTACTTTGAAAACATCTGTCGTAATTGCATGGAAAACATCTTTTCATTTAGTTCCCTTAAATATCACTCTTAACCTCTTTGCACTTCGATTTCAAACCAAACAATACCGACAGATACATACATATGCAGAGGGTGTCTCAATAAAAGTACATAGTAACATGTAAGTTGTTAATAAGGAACTGATTGTAAAGTTAAAGCTGCAGTTGGTGAATAAATAATCTAAGAAACGAAATTAAAATTTTTAACAAATGATAATTTTTTAATTTTGTACAGAGGATCGCAGTTGCAAAGGGCACCTGTGAGCAAAAATCCCTCTTTCAAGTTTAATGTACACATCTCCTAAACCTCTTAAGCTATAACAACCAAATTTGCTACGCACAAATCTTATAAGAACTTTTACTAGTGTGGAAATGCGTAAAATCGGAGGATAACCCCGTTCACTCCCCATATAACGGCAACTGTTAAAAACTACTAAAAGCGCGATAAATCAATAACTAAATACTCCAGGGACATTAAAAGATCTCCACAAAATTTAGTATATAATATTCTTATTGCATTCCTATGTCACAGAATGAAAATGGGTAAAATCAGAGTACAAGAGATTTTTGATGCCTAAGATAGATAAATTTGAGCGAAAACTTTGCCTATATAACTAATGTCAAAAATTTCGAACATCCGGCTGTCTTTACTCCATATGATTGGTTTGACACCTTTAAGTATATCTGCGGCTTTGATTCTTGCAAGTTGCTAGAGTATAAATGGTCGGTTGTACCCGAACTAAGTCCTTCCTCACTTGTTTTCAGAAGAAATGCTAAAAAAGTGATGCTAAACCCTCAGCTGCTCGTAAATTGTCATTTATAATCCAAATTCAGAAAAACATAAATATGTAAGCACAATTGTTTTTCTGGTGAGCTTCTACATTTACAAATTTGTATGAGTGTACGGTAGGGTGGGTCGATTCCGGCCTTTTCTTGATTCGGGATTTCTAATAGTGCAGAAAAGTTGCCTTAGTACTTCCTAATTCCAATGCAACTTTTTGTTTTGAGATCGGATTACATCTTCAACCCCAATTCCGGCCTTGAAACTTCGGAAATTCGCCTAAAATCGTGAAATTGTCTACCTAGCGCCTGAAATACGCATCTCATGGCAAAATGTATAATACAAAAGTTATTTGTCACGTCATTTGCTACCGAAATGGTATATGTGATCATGACCGTAGGACGAACCGTTCCCGAGATACGAGCGAAAAGGCGGTGCGCCACAGCGCAAGGTGAAAATGGTTGCAGCTCTCAGCTAACCTGTATTGGTCACCCAGAACCCACCGCGTGGAGGTGGCTGCTCTTCGGGTTCCACCCAAGCCCAACCCAACCAACCAACCATATGTCAGGCTTGTTTTAGTCTGAATCTGTGTCAAATTTATTGATAAAATCAGATTTTGTACTAAACTTTGGCACTTGTTGCCTAGATTTCAGTGTAGAGCGTATAAAACGATCACGAGATTGGGGGCCAATAACTTTAGAAGATGCCTCTGTCACCAGTTTGACGGTTCTCTCGACTGCCACGGTGTGAGAGGGGAATTCACTAAATTTCCATACCTCTGCAGTGTCTCCCGACAGCCCTTTTATGAGTTCTTCGTTAGAAACTGAACAAAGAACTGGTGGAACAGTCAAGGTAATAGTCTTCCAGTTAATCATATCGTAATAATTATTAGCTTTGAAATTCAGCTTTGGAACTTTATTAAATCTAACCCCAGCATACCCTTCCATTTACAGTGTCAGACTCTGCTTCTCTGGCTGGGAGAAGACGGTTAAGGGCCAACTTTCTGACTTCTATCCGTTGTCAGTCATCATACTAAGGAAAATGTTTTCTGGAAGAGCAAAGGAAGCATTCTGTTGAATGGATGAATCGACAACCTTGCGCAGTTTAGCAGGTAAGTATCTCGACCTTTGAATTGCAGCATAGAGATGGCGCGAGCCATCTTTGATTGAACTGTTGAATCTTATTGAGAACCACAAAGGTGAGTAAACTGTAAGTATGTACTTGACCAAAATCTTTATTTCCTTTGTAGAAATGTATAATCTCAGAATTCTATTTGCACAGGTGAGCCAGCGAGATTTGCACATGTTACCTGGATGCATCGACGCCACCACCTTTCCAACCAGAGTTCGTGTTGGGGCCATCAGCACCGACAACTTCTAGATGTTCCAAATCAACTGAATTGTCTTGTAAATGTTGCCATATAGCTTGCGTCTCATCCTCAGCTGACCCGGAAGGAGAGGTGACGTGGCCAAAGTAATGACAACCAGGATCCGCTATAAGAGAAATATGTTCCTCTTTGACAGTGTCGCGGTAGTACTTTTCACCTTCGCTTGACTTGTGTAAGTGTATTGTCTTTGCGCCCGTCAAAATACAGCCCATATACAGAGTCAATACTTTCGGTGTTTGGGAGCTTAACTCCAACACTTTTCTTTGCCCGACTAATCTTGCATTTGTCAGTGACAAAGCTAGCCTGATCCTTTGTTATCAAACCTGCTTTTTTGGCATCCAGAAAAGCAGATGAAACAATCAAGGCCGCTGCTCTATCACTTTCTTCAAATCTTTGAGCAGCTAAAGCAGTGCGTTCTAATACTAGTGTGTTTTGTTTGGTTTTAGAGGATAGAAGATAAAATTCGTCATCAGCATCGTTTTTGGAAGAATCCATGTGCGACGCACCTACATTGTTGTCGTCTGTATGAGAGTCTGGCTGATCTGAATGGTCACGTGTTCTAGCTGATACTTTTCTGGTAAGTGTTGATGTTGAATGACGTTTTGAAAGAACGATTTTCTACTCGACTTGCACTCCTGCTCTCTGAGAGCACTCCTCAACAACTCGGTATAAGGGAACTGTGGGACGGCATTTCAAACTCCTTACGTACAGCTGCAACCGAAACCATTGGTTTTCGGAAAGTGCAAAAGAACAGCTGGTACGACGAGGAGGGCCGTGTCGCAGCGGAGAGAAAAAGGCTGCCCACCTCGCAACGTTACGAACGACAACTACACGTGCGGGAGGGGATAGATACCGAGAGGTGAAGAGGGAAGCGAGACGCATTTGCAGACAGAAGAAGAAAGAGGTTGAAATGCGTGAGTACGAAGAGCTTGATAAGCTGGCCGACAAGGGTAATGATCGAAAATTCTACGAAAAAATGTGGCGGCTTACAGAAGGTTTCAAGACCGGAGCATACTCTTGTAGAACCCCCAAAGGTGATCTGGTGACTGATGCCCAGAGCGTACTTAAATTATGGAGGGAACACTTCTCCAGCCTGCTGAAAGACAGTGAACGCACAACTCTAGGAGAAGGCGAACCCTATTCCCCAATCGATGACGATGGTGCAGGCGTTCCATTATCCGTCCATGAAGCGGCAGGGGCCAACGGTTTGCCGGCCGAGCTATTCAAACACGGCGGCGAAGAACTGATAAGGAGCATGCATCAGCTTCTTTGTAAAATATGGTCGGACGAAAGCATGCCCAACGATTGGAATTTAAGTGTGCTATGCCCAATCCATAAAAAGGAGACCCTTTAATCTGCGCCAACTACCGTGGAATTTGCCTCCTCAACATCGCATATAAGGTTCTATCGAGCGTATTGTGTGAAAGATTAAAGCCCACCGTCAACAAACCGATTGGACCTTATCAGTGTGGCTTTAGACCAGGCAAATCAATCTTGGAAAAGACCCGTGAAAGAAGAATCGACACACACCACCTCTCCGTCGATTTCAAAGCTGCTTTCGACAGCACGAAAAGATGATATTGATATCATCGGCCTCAACACCCGCGCCGTTAGTTCTGCTTTCTCCAGGCTGGACAAGGAAGCACAGAAAATGGGTCCGGCAGTGAACGAGAGCAAGACGAAATATCTCCTGTCATCAAACAAACAGTCGTCGCACTCGCGACGTGGCTCTCACGTCACTGTTGACAGTCATAACTTTGAAGTTGTAGATAGTTTCGTATATTTGGGAACCAGCATAAACACCACCAACAATGTCAGCCTGGAAATTCGACGCAGGATAACTCTTGCCAACAGGTGCTACTTCGGACTGAGTAGGCAATTGAGAAGCAAAGTCCTCTCTCGACGAACAAAAGCCAAACTCTATAAGTCACTCATAATTCCCGCCCTGCTATATGGTGCAGAGGCTTGGACGATGACAGCAACCGATGAGTCGACGTTATGAGTTTTCGATAGAAAGGTTCTGCGAAAGATGTATGGTCCTTTGCGCATTGGCAACGGCGAATATCGCATTCGATGGAACGATGAGCTGTACGAGATATATGACGACATTGACATAGTTTAGCGAATTAAAGACAGCGGCTACGCTGGCTAGGTCATGTTGTCCGAATGGACGAAAACACTCCAGCTCTGAAAGTATTCGAGGCTGTACCCGTCGGGGGAAGCAGAGGAAGAAGAAGACCTTCACTCCGTTGGAAGGACCAAGTGGAGAAGGACCTGGCTTCGCTTGGAATATTCTATTGGCGCCACGTAGCGGAAAGAAGAAACGACTGGCGCGCTGTTGTTAACTCGGCTATAATCGCGTTAGCGGTGTCTACGCCAATTTAGAAGAAGAAGGATAGTTTTTGCTCACATTGCTACAACAGTTTGCTTTTAAGCGAAAATATGCATATTATTTGTCAACTATTTAGCTATGATATTATGACGGTCAACTAAAACACGCTATAGTCAGGTGACATGCAAAAGTTGTTTGTCAAATATTTGTCTTGTTAATTAGTCAATGATTCCATTCGGTAGTCAATTTGTAATGAACTTTGTGTTGGCGGCGCGCGATAATTAGTTAAATCTATATTCCCATTCATCCATCTATGTATATATTTATATAACTCTGACCTAGGACGTCCTCTCGTGGTTTATGGTTAAATAATTTTGTATTTAAGTTAATATAACATTCTCATGTAAATATTAAGGCGAATACTACACAAACAGTAGCGTTTGAGTTCGATTTTTTCGTCGCAGTAATCCAGCAACTTCTTTAAATCATTTGCAAAATACCTTATTTGGAGATCTACAAAGTAGGTCCACATAGCGCAACCAAATTCGAACTTAAGACCAAAAATATGCTTAAGAAAACATGGCCGAGCTTCTTATCCAGTTACTTCAGTTCTTTTCCAAGGCCGAAATATAATGTATATGATAATATAATTTAGAGAATTTGACAATACATTACTGTATATTTCATAGCTAAGTTTGTGCATCTACGTACTTATGTATTCTGATATTTGTGCCAATTATAAAAGTAAGCTCTTATACAAGGTGGCGCAAAAATAATCTTCCGATGTTTTTTTGGCTGTAATTTTTTTTTTTTAATTAAAAACTTTGATTCTGTTTGTGGACTATTTTTACTTGGTCTTTTAAATTTTTTACATCAAGTCAAGAATATGATATCATCTAAATGGCCGCCGCCACAGTTGATTGTCATTTATTTTATGGCATTTTCATTTTGGCCAGAACTTCCGGCGATAGGTCCTCACGTTCTTGACAGATAATGTCTTTAAGAGCTGCAAGAGTCTGAGGTTTGTTGACATAAATCCCCGACTTCAAAAAGCCCCACCAAAAGAACACACATATTTTCCAATCCCAATTCATCAAGTTGCAGCAAAAAGAACTCGTTGATCATTGCTCTGTAGCGCTAACCGCTCACAGTAACCGTTTGGTCTGCGACATCTTCGAAGCAAAAAGGTCCGATGACTCCTCCAGCAAAAACAGCACACCACACAGTGACTTTGAGCGGGTGTAATGGCTCCTCGTGGGTTACACGTGCTCCAGTTGCTTATTTACGTACCCGCTAAGATGGAAATGGGCCTCATCACTCATGATTATTTTTGATGAAAAATCATCTTCCTCTTGGTGGTGGTTAGGGATGGCTTGAGCGTATGTTAGACGCGATTGGCGGTCAGCAGCTAACAGCTGATGCACCATCTGGACTTTGTACGGAAACATCTTCAAATCTCGTACCAAAATTCACTGTAAACACCGTCGACTTATACCCATTTATGTGGCACATCGTCTGGTCGAAGTCGACGGCGTTTCCATGACATCCTCGGCAATAGCAACAACATTCTCTGCAGAATGGCTACTACGGGGTCTGCCACGCCTGGCAGCATTTCGTGTTGTGCCAGTCTCTTCGAGACGAGCGGCTAAACGTCGTAGTGTTTCACCAGTAGGCGTCGGACGACCAGGAAATCTGCGCCGAAATTTACGTTGTGCCAAAGTCACCGACCGATTATTGGTCAAATAAATAGTCATCAATAACCCGCGTTCTGGAGCAGTTTAGCGTACCATTATTTATTTACGTGTATTTCGCATGTCTTTACTACACAAATGTCAAAACAGAACTTACATTAGAGGATTATTAGAGGATTTCTGATAGGAGGATTACTTTTGCACCACCCTGTATATGGAATGAAGGCGGTCTACTAGTAAATCAGAAAGTGGATAGATTTGGTGCTTTTCCTTGCATCTTGATCGCTGGTATGAGCCAACAATAATTGCATTAACAATCATTGCATAATTCCATATTTAAATATTGGCTTCAGACAAAATTTTATATGATCCGACCTTAAGGATAGCAGCCATATCGAATCGAGAACAAGTCTAAATGTGGTGTGTAAGTTAACAAAATCCAATAATATTTCGGATATTAAAGTACTGCCCATCGACTTCATATAGGCAGTTACGTTATAAGAGATCCAAAGAAGAACCTTCTGTTTTCCGTAACCCCTAAGACTTGTTCCCAAAGAACTAAAAATTCCTAAGACAACAAAATGGATAGGGGATTTAAACCAGCTAGAAAACAATACTGAATTCCAAAAATAGTTGTTCAACAAATGAGTAATATTATATTTCAACATTTCGGCTATTTGAGTTGCGTCTAAATATAGCTGAATGTGCGAACAGGAATGAATGTATCAATCACATCTATTGATGAATAAAGTGCTGAGTGGCTTGTTGTAATGATTGTTAGAAATGTTCGTTAAGGAAACCTAGACAAATATAAAAACCTGCGTTCAATCATTGCAGTTTCCGATCATGTACAGATTTAATTATGCAATAAATATTTGTACGAATCTTTGAAATGAAGCTCGTAAGTCTTCTTGTCTTTTCAAACAGGATTCGTCATTTCATGTCCTTTAATGACTTATTGCTCTGCATTGGCTTTGCCAACCGCTTCAATGCAATAGTTGGAATATGACAGTTAGGTGATTGATGGGCAGGAAATTTGATCGAATACAACCAGCTAGAACAAAAATTTAATTTTTCTGGCTTAAAATCAAACCAGTATTGATTATTTTGCGTAGTTTACCTATTTGATTTTATTGATAAAGATAAGCTTTTAAGCAATAGTAGCATAGTTAACTAAAAACAAGAAAAAAAACGTTAACTTCGGCTGCATCGAAGCTAATAGACCCTTCACAGGTGCATTTTTTTAGTAACTGTGTGTTCAGTTTGTATGGAAGCTATATGCTATTGTAATCCGATCTGAACTATTATTTCGGAGATTATATTATTACCTTAAGCAGTAATCAATGTCAAATTTCGTGAAGATATATCGTCAAATGAGGAAGTTTCCCATGCAAGAATTTGATACCGATCATTCAGTTTATGGCAGTTATATGCTATTGTTAACCGATCTGAACAATTTCTTTGAATATTACACTGTTGCCTTAGAAAATAATCTATACCAAATTTCGTGAATATATATTGTCAAATGTAAAAGTTTACTATACAAGAACTTGATTCCGATCGTTCAGTTTGTATGGCAGCTATATATTATATAGGTCCGAAATTGGCAGTTCCGACAAATGAGCAGCTTCTTGGAGAGAAAATGACATTTGCAAAATTTCAAAACGATATCTTAAGAACTGAGGGACTAGTTCGTGTATATACAAACAGACGGACGGACAGACGGACGGACATGGCTAAATCGACTCAGCTCAACATACTGATCATTTATATATATACATACTTTATAGGGTCTCCGACTCTTTCTTCTGGGTGTTACAAACTTCGTGGCAAACTTAATATACCCTGTTCAGGGTATAATAAGCAAGAAAGGGCTAAGTCTGGGTGCAGCCGAACATTCTGTACTCTTACAACTTAAAAATAAAAAGTCAAGGAAATACCTTAAGGTGCAACATGCCCACCAGTGGATTGTAATCCATCAGTTAAATTAAATTATGGTAAAAGTAGAAGGCACTTATGCGGAAGACCTTCCCGTTATAATTAAGGGTCTTCCTAAGAGGTGTCTACTAACCAATTAAAAAAAATGGATTAATTTTAAGAATCCTAAACGGAGAAAATCATGAGTTACCCCCGGGCAACCATCAATATCGAACACAAAAACAGATCGACCTCAGAACATGGCTTTTTGACAAATTTACATCATCGTTGATTTAACACGAAGTCCAACAGAGAGCAATAGATAGTTTTGTGATCGCCCTTAAAGTTTTTTCGTCGTTATAGAAGTAGTTTACAGTCATCGACTGACACTTGACTCAAACGGTTGTGCTCTCAGTTATATTGTCTGCGAATTCAGTTAAACCAGAATAGTTTATTCTCTCATTCCTCATCGCACTCTACTCCCTCAAACTTCTTAGTAAATTTTAGTGCATTCTCTTAATTGAATCAAAATCGCTAATCGCTATCGAAAAAATGGAGCAATTGTCGAAGGATGAATTATTTCCTACTTTACCAACCACAAAAAAATATAGCCCTAAGTACATTGTGGTAAGTTCAAGTGAAACAAGCAAACCTTTAAAAAATTGTCATGTTTCGCTGTGCATAAAACCTTAAAAATTTGTGAATTAAAAGACGACAATTTACTACTCCTAGTAAAAAATAGCACTATTGCAAAAAAATTCACTGCAACAAAACACCTCATTGGCATTTGTGATGTAAAAATTGAACTCCACAAAAATTTAAGCTCCTCAAAAGCACTATCTACACTCCGTGTTTAACCCAAGTCTCTGACAATGAAATAGTTGAAAATTTGAAAGTACAGGGTGTTACATCCATTTACAAATTTCTAAAATATATAAAAGGTCAACCCACCCTAGGAGGCGTGGTTCTTTTAACATTCGATCGCTACTACTTGCCCGAAAAAACTGATGTATCATGGTATACAACCAAGGTAAGACCCTACTACCCAAACCCAATGAGATGCAAAAACTGCCAACTTCTTGACCATACAAAAAAACGTTGCAATAAGATCCCTATCTGCGACACATATGCATTACCAACACACAATCCCTCACCCTGTACTCGCACTCTCTGTGTAAATTGTTCTGCTGAGGCCGCCTCAAGTAAGTTGTGTCCAAAGTTCAGTAAAATAAAAAAATAATAATAATTCAAACAGATAATAAATGCTCATTTCGCAAAACAGTAAATATTCATAAAGCACAAATACATGGATCTCTCTAATAAATACAAATATGGAGTGACATTACAGCTCTTTCAGGTGGATACTATGAAAACTTTATCCAATCACCTTTAGGTTTTGTTTATGATTCCCAAAAAATCGCCGAAAATTTTGCCAAATTATAGTCAAATAATTCCAAAAATTCAAACTTTCACTCTAATTTTATTACTCTTTCAAATGTAGTAATTTCCCAAAATTACCACAACTCATCACCGTGTTTTGAAGCTACCTTGATAGAATCTCCCATCACAATTGAAGAATTCGATTTTACTATCAGCAAAATGTCCGGAAAAACACCTGGATCAGACAAAATTTCTTACCCCTTATTAAAAAACCTCCCACACTCCTTAAAAGTCAGATTGATAATTTTATATAATAACATATTAGAACAAAGCATACTGCCTCAAGACTGGAAAAAAGCTGTTATTATCCCTATCCCCAAACCTAACAAATCAAATACCTCAATCGCTGTGTCAAAACAGGATTTTCACGAGAGGCGTTGAAAGATGTGAAGCACGTGTTCTCTCTCCCTCTTCCTCCTTGTTCGTTACTATGTTAGCAGTTTAGCACTCATTTTCACTCACTCTGAAGCGTTTCCGAGACGAACCAACAAGCTCTCGGGTTATTCCCTGTAATTCTACGTACATTCTCGTTGAAAACCGATAATCGACATTTTGACACACTGGCCGGATTTCTATGTGCGGGGTCACATATGCATTATTTGACTCTCGTACTCCATGGGTACATCGCTTGAAGTATATTGACCTAGCAACGAAAGATCATTTTGAATGAAATTATGGATTTTTTTCCATTTAGAAAAAACTATAGACGGATGTTAAGTCTAACACTACAACTTAAATGTTTCAATTAGCAGTCGTGCCAAGACGAGTGAATGGTAATGCACAAAAAACGCAGTATACACCGCCATCTATTACTTACGATAACGAACTTTCGCCCACCTGTTGACGTTCTAAATGGAATGCATCCTTTTACGGTTAGGACGAAATGCACGTTTTCGGCTGTTTAATATGTTGGGAAAAAATAAAAATCTATAAGAGTGTACAACTGCTGGCGTACTCCAAAAGTATTAATCATTGGCCTTAACAACCGCCCCGTTGGTTCTGCCAAAATATCTCCTGTTATCAAACTATCGTCGCTTTCGCGACTTGGCTCCCTCGTCACTTTTGACAGTCATAACATCGAATTCGTAGATTATTTCGTCTGCCCTGGAATCAGCATTAACAAAAACAACAACGTCAGCCTTGAAATCCAAAGCAGAATGACTCTTGCCAACAGGTACACCTCATCGTCAAATGGATCAAAACACTCCAGCTCTGAAAGTATCCGACGCAGTACGCGCTGGTTTAAACAGAGGAAGAAGAAGACCTACATTCCGTTGGAAATGTCAGGTGGAGAAGGACCTGGCTTCTCTTGGAGTCTTCAATTGGCGCCACCTTGTGTAAAGAAACGACGCTGTTGTTAATTCGGCTATAACCACGTAAGCGGTGTCTACGCCAGTAAAGAAGAAGAAGAAACAACCACTAAGTTGGAAAAACATCAAACTCTTTTTTGGTGATTAAACTACCCGCGTAAATTTAACATAGTACTATCTATGTTAGAAACTTACTTACTAAAACGAAAAAAATGAAAGCGTATAAGAATGTCCCCAAACTCTATGACTTCACCATATTAAATGAAATATAAAGTGTTCTAGCACTCATTACTTTTTCTTGGCATTTTAGCCGCCTACTAGAACTTAAACACATTTAGCAGAATTATTAGTATGTCAAAAGCATTGACATAAGCCCAAAGTATGTGCATAAAAGTACAAGTATTAATCATCATCACAATCTAACTTCTAACCGTGTACAAAAGTTTGTTAGCTCAAGCCCTGAGGCAGTCACAACAGATTGCTTCGAATATTTATCGCTATTTCCAAATGGCGTTTTAATATACATTCACCTGGCACGTAAGCAAAGAAAAATGTGGCAAATTAAGGTGATTTATATGGGTTTAACATGTGGTGGAAGTTATTAGCGCCATTTTCGTTATTGTATCTTGAATACAACTTTGAGCTTTATTTTAACTACGGTTGCCACTTTTTGGTGTTAGAAACCATATTCACAGATACCTACCATATATGTAAAGAATAACTAAATATTAAGTAAGTCATTAAATAGGTACGAATTAAATTATTAAAGCTTGGTCGAAGTATCACGATAGTTTCTTAATAGTGTATCTTTAAATTCTTATGAAATATTTATACATATTTGCACTCATAGTTTATTCTAAATGGCAATTGAACCTTTTCGCCATAAAGTATGCTATAAAACATTAAGTTATTCTCACATAAATCCGTTACCAAAAGCGTGATAAAGTTAAACCAGCTAAACAAATAGCTTATTGTCGAGGTCCACTATTTTTCTTCTTTCCGAAGCTAGCTTTATTTAGAATACATGACGTCATATAAATTTGGCACTTGTACGTGATCATAGAGAAATAAACTCTTGTTTATTAATAGGTTATCCAAAAAGTCTTGCAGTATTTTCGCTAGTTTGAATTGGTCGAAAGAGACCGGCACAGTAGCAGCCGTAGCATCGGTCAAGAGCTGGGCATGAGTCATCAAAAATTCATTTCAATTTCAATAAAAAAAAAATTCAATAAAAATACCGCAAGACTTTTTTGGCAACCCATTATCATACATTTTCATAATAATTCTCAACTTTCATTGTTTGTTTGCACAAATATATGAGAACAGTTCAGAGTTTATTCTAATTTATGACTCTTTAGTGATTTACACATTCTGCAAACGACATGTAAAGGCTGAATATATGTACCATATATAGACGGGAGGCTCAGTTTCTGAATATAGGCGATACCTACACATACGTCACGCATTGCTCCAAAATTTATGATATTTATCAGCAAGAATAGATTCAGAGTATCAAAATCTTAGTACTACATAATGGCATCGCTTTTGAAGAATGATTACATTGCAGACCAAGTTATTTATAAGATTAATTTATAATTTCAATTCTTTATTGCGCAACACTTATACTCGTATGTAGGTATATTGTGAACATTTTCAAGAGATGTAAAAATGTTGTTCAACCTTGACTAACATTTTGTATAAAGATTTTTTCCACCATCTTGACGAAGGCGTTTTTCCAAAGTCTTCACAAAGCATATTAATGCAAACGTTAGAATCTTTATTGCTGCATATTTAATTTTTGTTCGGTGAGCATTAGGAATTTGAATAAGTCCATTATAACACTTAATGTTGGACATAACATGTTACCAACATATAGTCCAAGCAATCTGAAATTCAAATATATTTTGGCTGCGGAATACTATTTTGTGGTAAAGGAGGAGGGTCACGTCGTCGCCCACATAATTTGACGAAGTTTATTCCTTAATCTAGCTTAGTGGAATGCAGATGTTAATTTGCATATATAGAATTCGGATATATAAGTAGTATATGTGACATTTTAGCACGTATACACATTTAAATTCAATTTTATGAAACACTCACACCACAATATTTACACTTTCTAACACCGCCAGCGGTCAACGGAAATAGCTTTTGTGTCGAACAGCACATGTGTTACATATTAGCAATATTAAGTATGTGTGAAATTTTTGGTGTGATTTGCTACTTGCTGAAATATGTATATTTCCTGTAAAAGAAATTTAAATATATACATATACTTGTGCAATTTGGCGTCATGGTGACAATGTATTTAGCCTACTCGACTTGGGTCACGCATCTTTTATTCCTTCCTCAAAGTTTTATATAAAGAACAAGAAGAATAATATTGTAGTTGGCTTCAAAACCGTTTTCGACCGTATGTACATAGTTCATAGTTCTAATAAATCTTAATGGTTTCAGAAAAGTGATTTTAGGAGAGAGTATAAAACCACACAAGCTATTTAATAAGTACAATTCAAAATATTCCCAGACAAATTAATATCAGTTAAGATGTGCATTTGAGTTTTGCACTAAATTTGCTATTATTTATTTATTTTTACTATATGGAAGTTTAAAAGAGTATTCTATATGGAAAGTAGACTGAAAAATTAACAATAAGGGTTTCACAACACCATATCTCTTTTAGGATGGAGGAGTTACTGCATGCAGTTGTCTTAAGTGGAAGCTGTACAAAGTCGGTGAGAAGATTGTTTGTCATACTTACTCTGAAATTATTTCTTGGTTTTCAACATTTTTATTATTTACAATTAGCGGTCTCAGAGTCTTCGTAATAGAAAATATTCGCTAAATAGAAAATAAAACACACATAATGAATATTGAAGGGTACTTAATTTTTTTTTAAACTCTTCCCTCCACCAAACATAAGCACTGTTGATCAACGACAAAGTTTTTCACAATAGATTTGTCTATTGATTTGCATATGTCAACGCATAACCTTAGTAGAGAGTAGAGAATTTTTACCTTAAAATATTCCTCTATTTAATTTGCTTTTGACATAAATAAATAATAATAAGTCCAATTCCCATTACAACACCTCTCAACACCAAAAAAAATGTTTATAAATGGCTCATATAATACATATGTTTTTGGGATCCACAAGGAAATACGGTTGTTCGCGTATCAATAAGACTAAATGAAAAATACAATAACTTCGAAAAGATGAATATCGGAAAACCGTCTAAGTTGTATTTTTTATTAATCGTGTACGAATAAAAAATATTTGCTGTACGAGAACAGCTTGACCATCGAAAAAAAGCAGATATACTTAGGAAATTTTGCCTCAGAGATAACTAAAATAACAAGTAAGATAGGGCTAAATCCGGTCACAACTGAACAGTTTATACACTTACAACTTGCAGGAATTAAAGCCAGGGTAATGCCATAAGATGTAAAACGTCAAGCAGAGGATTCTATGCAATTTTATCTTTTTCAGGCACAAATATATACTGTTATGACTAATACATGTTCTGTAATTTACTTACATTGAGATAACTCAAATACTGGCCGATATATTCAGTACAAAGTCACCTGGAAGTTCGAAAATCTTTATATTAAGTATATGCGGGCACAAGGAAAAATTTAACTTATTCAACCCATTTCTGATACACAGAATCACTATTCTCAAAAAACTATTCTGAATGAATTTCAATTGTATATCTCTTACATCGACGGATATTTTCGGTCAAAAGTCAACAATATGCACTGAGGTCCACAAACTAGGCACCTAGCCACTTCAACAGTTTTGTTGGATTTTGACAATTTTTGGTCGTAAATCTCGTATCTCGTTTTATTAATTCCTTCTTCACTTGTGTACTGAACAATGAAAGCAAGTGGAATCTAAAAGTTTGTTACATGGAAAGTGGGCGTGATTGTAGTCCGATTTCGCCTATTTTCACACCGTGATATAATACTAACAGGGGTATACCTTACTATATTTAGTCAAAGTCAATCAGTCGGGTCTTGAGATATGTGATTTTCCCTAAAAATGGGCGGTGCCACGCTCATCGTTCCATTTTGACCTTTATACAAGGTCTGTGGCAAAAGAAACAGAACCTTTTAAATATAACTGACTACCTTTTAAATACCACTGACTGTGGCGCCACCTATTGGTGGGTATATGAAATAAAAAGTTTGATCTCTTGTTGACATTTCGTTAAAATTTTAAGACAATTGGATAACTACAAGCTTTTGGTCATCGGTCGTAAAATGCAAAGAGCAAATATTAAATTTTGTTTTAAATTTGGGAAAACGTTTACTGAAACATTTCAAATGATGAAGAAAGTTTATGGTGATCAGTGCCTATCTCGTGCATTAGTGATTTAAGCGATTCCAAGAAGGTCGTGAGGACCTCTGTGACGATCAGAAGTCGGTCGTCTTCAGAAGTCAAAAATAAAGACAATGCTGATTTGTTTTTACGATTCCGAGGGTATTGTACACCGAGAGTTCGTCCCACCTGGCCAAACGATTAATGCTGTGTTTTACCTTGGTGTTATGAAGCGTCTTTTGTCACGCATTCGTCGTGCTCGACCACAATACCGTGAGGCAGGGTCCAGGCGCCTGTTGCACGATAATGTGCCGTGTCATCGGTGCCGTGTCACGCTTGTCACTGATTTTTTGACAAAAAACTCCATATTAACCATTAATCACTCACCCTACTCACCTGATGGCACCCAGTGATTTTTACCTATTTGGAAAACTTCATTTGCCCATGAAAGTACACTGGTTTCAAGACATTTCAGCTATCCAAAAGACGACGACCGATATTCTCAAGAGCATTCCGAAAAATGACCTTAAACACTTGTCACAGATAGTTTTAACAAGTGAAAGGCATTCGTTAACAAGCAAGCAAATGGAGTAGTGCTAGCAGGCGCTGGGAAATAAATTAACTGTCTTTTGAATATTTTATGATTCGTTTAATAATAAATTCTAAATAAATTTGTATTTGTTAAATAATAATCTGAAAATAAACAATTTGGACATACTTGACACACCCATTTGAAATGCTAATTGACCGGGCTAAACGCTGTATCGAAGCACAAGGAACTACTATGAAAAAAAAATATAACTTTTGAAAAATATTATTTTTTTGTTGTTTTTTTATCAGTCCTGTTTCTTTTGCGACAGACCTTGTATGTTTTCGGTTAATGGTGATTTGTGGGCGTGGCAATGGTCAGATTACGCCCATCTACTGATTCGAAAGTCATCGAGATATCTCAATTTTTATTCTGGTTATAACTTGACGGATGGTCGGACGAACGAACAAACAGACAGTCCGGATTTAAAATCATCTCGTCATCCTGATTATTTATGTATATATTCATATATGTATATATAACCATATATCTATCTCTATTAGTATTAGGAAATACACATAACCGTTAGGTAAACGAAACTATTATACTCTGTAGCAACAGGTTGCAAGAGTACAAAAAGTTTAAAACACACTTTGCATATACACCGCGAATGTCCTTTAAGACGAAGTATATAATTATTTGCCACTACACTATTTCTAATTTATTCGCTATTAGTATAGAGCGTTCTTTGAGAAAGAACTGTTTCAATATCAAATGAAATTCGTTTAAAATTATGTATTAAAATATGTTTACTAAAGCATATATTTTATCTCTTATCTAACATATATGAATGAAAATAATAATAAGTACACTGTACTGTACTTGTACTATATACATATATGTATATTTGTGAACAAAGTAATTGTTTTAGAAAATTTATTCCAGTTACAAGAACGTTCCTATTTAACACATATTGCACATATTTAACAAAACTTTATATTAAAGAACTTAGAAATGGCTAACTTCGTAACCGAAAATTTTATACTATCGGGGAAATGCTTTCGGGTGTTGGAAAAACTTTGAAATGTTACGAAAGAATTCAGCTTTTATTATTCGAAAAGATTGTTAATGATAAAATTTGGAATTTTATTAATTTGTATTATAGGTCGTAAACTGAATTAGTTTTGTAACTATATTTCACTTCAGGTTAATTCTGCTTTGATATCTTCCATATTGACCAATATTTTCTTTTTTATTGTCAACAGGAAGTTTGAAAATACTTATATTAGTTATGTAAGGGCTAGGCCAAATTTTTACCCGATTTTATCATTCTAAACACAAATATGCACCGTTGTAGGAAAAATACGCTCTCTCAATTTTATTAAGACAACTCACATACTGGCTGATGTAAGTTAAAAAACGTTTAGTTATTTTTACTAAAAAAAATGTTTTCTGGGAGCTATGCTCCTTTTTTTGTGAGCAATGCCCCTTTATTTGGGAGCTATGCTCCTTTATTGAATTCTGTACAAGAACTGAATTTTACAATTATTTACGCTTAACTCTAAACCTACGTTTGCCGCTGCAACGGGTATGGAGTTCGCTAACGCTGCGCTTCCCACGGGTTGGCACTTCGCTGACGTTGCGCTTCCCACGAGTTGCCACTACACGGTCGCACTCTTAGCGATTTAGTGGTGTCATATTATATTGCTTTGTATCATATGATATTAATGCATCATATGATATTTTTTAGATATATGGGGTGCTAACTTGTATACGGTAAGAAGTCACCCGGAAATTCAAATATCTTTAGATAATATATGTAATATTGACCTGATTCAACCTATTTTGCACACACAGTCATACTATTATTAGGAAAGGATTTTCTCGGAATTTCGATTATATATCTCACACATTAACCGATATTTTCGGGAAAAATTCAACTTTAAATATTAAGTACACTTACTGAGCACTTAGAAGTTGAATAGTTATAATTCGATTTACACAACTTTTCGTCATAGGGTGGCACATCTTAAATGCACTATTTGTGCAAAGATTTATACTGAGATATTATTTCATTCTTAACTCGTGTGCTGAAGGTGAAAGAATCAAACGGAATTGAATATTGTGTTATATGGGAAGTCCGATTGTGCCCATTACAATAGGAATGTCAAGGAAATGTCACGTACAAAATTTGGTTGAAATCGATCGGACGAGTCCCGAAATATGTGATTTCACATAAAAGTGGGCGGCGCCACGCCCATCGTCCAATTTTTAACTCTAATCCTACAAATTTGTCTAATTTCACGAAATAGGATGCCATACTTACCAGGCACTATACGCATATACATATATTCAACTACTAGAGAATCAGTCTAAGCTTTACTATGACTGACACATAGATAACACTACTACTACCATTTATATGTGGCTAAATGAGCCTCAGTCTTCTGCCCCACACAACACATAATCCGCAAGCGCCATTTCCACACCGAACACCTAACCATAGCAATAATCCCGCATCAATAACACTCTACATTCACTGCATTAAAATATACGTCACTTACACGCTACATTCAACACACTCATCTCGACATCACCTACAGTCCACATCACACATAACTACGATACCAAAACATTTTCTACCACAGCCAAACAGGAACAAAAGGGACGGAAGAACAAGTTCGACTCTTCTTTTTGTGATCCGCTATCGAAAAGCAGTGTTCTGTTAATAACGAGTTTCAGCCTTTTTGCATATTGTGCGAACATCCCTTTTTTTTTATTTTACAATACAATTTAATTTAATTTGTATACAACCTTCTTGCGGATATAATAAAAAAATTTTGTGAAATTTCTCGCGGAATTGTGTGTTGGTTGTTTAGATCATTTTCCGAACGGTGAGTGCGGGAAATTTACTCGAAAACAACAATGTGATTTCTATTAGTTAGATTATAACTATTAGTTAATGAGTATAGCATTTTTATACTCTCGCAACAATGTTGCTAACGAGAGTATTATAGTTTTGTTCACATAACGGTTGTTTGTAAGTCCTAAAACTAAAAGAGTCAGATATGGGGTTATATATACCAAAGTGATCAGGGCGACGAGTAGAGTCGAAATCCGGATGTCTGTCTGTCCGTCCGTCCGTCCGTCCGTCTGTCCGTCCGTCTGTCCGTCCGTCCGTGCAAGCTGTAACTTGAGTAAAAATTGAGATATCATGATGAAACTTGGTACACGTATTCCTTGGCTCCATAAGAAGGTTAAGTTCGAAGATGGGCAAAATCGGCCCACTGCCACGCCCACAAAATGGCGGAAACCGAAAACCTATAAAGTGTCATAACTAAGCCATAAATAAAGATATTAAAGTGAAATTTGGCACAAAGGATCGCATTAGGGAGGGGCATATTTGGACTAATTATTTGGAAAAGTGTGCGTGGCCCCGCTCCCTACTAAGTTTTTTGTACATATCTCGGAAACTACTATAGCTATGTTAACCAAACTCTACACAGTCGTTTTCTTCAGGCATTTCCATATACAGTTCAAAAATGGAAGAAATCGGATAATAACCACGCCCACCTCCCATACAAAGGTTATGTTCAAAATCACTAAAAGTGCGTTAACCGACTAACAAAAAACGTCAGAAACACTAAATTTTACGGAAGAAATTGCAGAATGAAGCTGCACCCAGGCTTTTTTTAAAAAATTGAAAAACCATATCTCAGGAACTACTAGACCGATTTCAATGAAATTCGGTATATAATATTTGTTTAACACCCTGATGACATGTACGAATATATATATATGGGTGAAATCGGTTCACAACCACGCCTTTTTCCAATATAACGTTATTTTGAATTCCATCTGATGCCTTCTCTGTATAATAATGATAGCGGAATAAAACTTTACAAAAATACGGTATTTGAAAAATATGTAAATGACGTATTATGAAATCTCGATTATCACTTTATCATGCGAGAGTATAAAATGTTCGGTGACACCCGAACTTAGCCCTTCCTTACTTGTTGTGATTCAACTTGTGTAAGTTTACAAAAAAGTTAATCAGCAATCATTTCGTGTGTTAATAGAGCATTGCTTTTTGGGGGAAAATACTGTTGAATTTATGCTCCGCACCAGGGAAATCAACCGTTGAAAGGAAGTTTGCTAAGTTGGAAAGAAGCGAAATGAGCACCGAGGAAATGACACGATAAAGGCGAGAAAGCTATGTGCAAAGTGGGTGCCACGCAAGTAAATGATCTAACAAAAACAACGAATTTCTGATTCTGAGAAGTGTTTGAGTGCTCTTTAATCGTAATAAAACCGAATTTTTGCGTCGGTGTGTGGCAATAGAAACATGGCTCCATCATTTTACAATGGAGTCCAATCGACAGTCATTCTAGTGGACTGCACATGATGAACCGGTTCTCAAGCGCGAAAAGACGTAAAAGTCGGCTGGCATTCATCGTCTGATAACTGAGCCAGTTATAATCCATTGTACTGCGTATTTGGTTGCAGTTCTTTTCTACCATTCCCAATATTTGGCGATTGTATTATTTTTGAAGGATCAGTTTGAAATTGTACGCATATAGTTCATCATTTCCGTTTAAATATCCCGCGTTAGAGAGCTGCGGCCGCCCTGTGCCGCGGCAAACACTACGTCTCGCAATTTTTAAATCTGCAATATCTTCGAAAATATTCATTTTATCATATTCAGTAAAGGCCATGGTCTACATTAAATCAACAATGTAGTACTTAAAGTATTTAATTGAATAAGTATCAATGCTGTATTGGTTAAAATCGCTTTGAAAATTAGTCATTATTTGTCGTAAAAAGTAAATGACAAAAAATGTTTTTGTGGGATATCCATAAGAGATAGACATATACCTTCTGTAGACCTTTTCAATGTGTATAATGCTTAGTTCTTTGTTTGATAAATCTCGTAGCGTTCAGCTTGTGTTGGCAATGTAAGTAGAAAAAATTTAATTAATTAATTACGGCACCACATTAGAAACCTCAAAAATAACAGTATTCCTCCACTATTTAATGGATGTTTTTACACATATAAACCTTCCTCTTCAATCACTCTATTTATTAAAAACAACCGCATCAAAATCCGTTGCGTAGTTTTAAAGACTTAAGCATACAAAGGGACATATGGACAGAAAAAGCGACTTTGTTTTATACTATCTATTGATGAGCAGAAAATATTAACTCTTTGTTTATAATTTAAAAATTGAAATACGTCACCCTCAAAGTAATTCCCTTTGGCCCTAATACCCTTGCGTCGAAACAGTTGTTTAAGTCATTTTTCGGAATAGCTTTCAATGCTCCTAGCTATTCGCGTTTAATGGCTTCAATTGACTCTAAACAATTTCCCCGGAGCAGACGTTAGAGTTTGCTAAATTGATAGAAGTCAGACGGAGCTAAATCAGGTGAATACGGTGGTTGCGGCACAAAATTTATGGAAAAAATCATGAAGAATCAATGCAGTAAGCGACGAATATCTTCGCGCAAATTGATAGAAGTCAGACAAATCAGGCGTAAGCACGAGAGGTGATGGAAAAAATCATGAAGAATCAATGCAGTAAGCGACGAATATCTTCGCGCAAACGACGAATAACACTCAAATAGTATTCCTTATTGACAGTTTGACCAGTCGGAAGGGATTAAGAGTGTATCATTACTCGATAATCGGAGAAAAATGCAAACGTAACCTTGATTTTTGACGTTGTTTTTTTGTCTTCAGCTCACCTTTGTCGTGATATTCGACCGATTGATTGCCAGTTTCCGAGTCGTAAGCAAAGATCCAAGATCTATCGCCAGTAATAATACATTTTGTAAAATGCTGGTAGTCGGAAAGCAATGTGACATTGATTGATGATGATCAGAAAGAGAAGCGTATCTTAAACTCAAATGATTATTTTTATTTGGCATTTGGCACATTTAGGTGAACAAAACTATTACATTCGCGAAGGTATTGAAAGATTACAAAAAAGGAAATTAAAAAAAATTGTTTACTTTGTTTAAGGAACAGCAAAAAATAATGATTTATAACCGGTTTATATTTTTTTTTTCAATAGGAAAATAATGTTCAAAAGGAATTTTGTTAAAACTTCTTATTATTTGTATGTGAAATCACTGAGTAAATCCTTTTCTGATAAGCTCATTTATTTAGCTGCAAAATTGTACATACTTGTGGTATATCGTTTATAAGTATATCAAACAACTTTTGTGAAAATAAAAGAGAAACTAGTTATACTGACACTTTGACTTTTATGTTTGACTTTCGCTGTACACGTGTGACTAAGTCTAATGGGGATATCGCCTACAAAAGTTTCGTAAGTTGTCTTAAATAACCTTAGGAGTTAGTAGATAATATGTACTATATATGCCCCGCAATTAGAAAAGTGCTCGTAAGTAAGTTATTTGTAAAGCTGTTATAATGAAAATGCTCCCTTGCTTTATCTACTGCGTTTTGGAATATTTAATGGTTTGTTCGCCATTCACTATACTACTTAAGAATAAGGGACTTGCAACTTGCGAGAATTAAAGGCAGGGAGGTATAAAACGTCAACTAGATGATCGGAATCTAAGCAAATTAATATACACTTATATTGCATATACTCTATAGTATATAATTCATACACTGACAGGTTTATAAGAACAACAATAATCACTATACATATACAGTGTATGGAAGTTGGGGTAGTATCGATTCGATTTAATATTTCTCCTATATACTATCTACTTGACACGTACTAAAAAACCAAAAAAAAGAGTAAAGTCAGCCGGTTGTTCGAAAATCCTGATATTAGTTATATAAGGGCTAGGTCAATTTTTTGATAAAATTTATCTATTTTGAGCACATACATAAATACACTGTTATGAGTAAAACATCCCCTCTCATTTTCATTAAGATAACTCACAAATGTGCCGATATATGCGGTACAAAATCATTCAGAAGATCGAAAATATTTATATTGGGTACAAGGACGCTAAGGAAGGGAGGGGGGAGAGTGGGCGATGCCACCCCCATAAGCTAACTTTCACACTGACTCCAACGAAGCCGTTTCATACCATCGCGGAGGTAAAATTTAATGTCTCAGGCGTATTTAGTTATTGATTTATTGCGGTTTTAGTAGTTTTAAACAGTACCGTTATATGGGGTTATTTTCTGATTTCCTGTCATGTCCCGCAGAAGTTTCTCTTATTGCTTGCATGTTTAGATATATTCAACATACGATGATTGAGAAAGTCGTAATCATGTCTGCCCTATGGTTTCCACTATTCCAGACATTTTTCTCCTCATTGCTAAGTAGTTTCGGGAAAATATCACAAGTTTCTTTTTTTTATTTTAGAAACTAGAAAATTTCCAGCTTTTATTTTCTCCTCTAAAAGCTCTGAAAAAAATTCTTCAAATATTTGACAGCTTCTGGTTTAAGGACCTACATATATATAATTTGTAAAACAATTAAATTCAAACTGCCATGGCAGCATTAATGTAATTTTAAGATCGGCAATTTCTTCTTATTTAAAATTTCCTCTTCATAATCGGTACTTCCCTCCCAATGTTTTCGGCGATAGTGAACAGCATCATTCCTACTATTTCACAGATTAAGATTTTAGGAATATTTAGTATTCCCATCTTGCATCATACTGCACTTTTTTCTAAGGAATTGGAGCGGATGTCGATGGCAATCAGGATAAAAAGATCGGCGGTAGTTTTCTTTGAATTTCTACCCTTGACCTCCTCAATAATGCAAAAATAACAATTTGAGTAATGATAAACTGGATTTCTCTAAATTCTTAGCATTGCAATCTTCTACCTTCAATCTCTTTCGACGACAACTGCGTGATCATCCGCGAAAATCAAAATGACCCAATTGCTACAGGTATAATTGGCTGAAATGCAAATGTTTTCGATTTGTAATCAAATATTGTTTAGTTACCTTATTTTATACCAAAACGTGTACATATTTATATGTGTCAGGTTACCATTATAATATTTAGTTTGGGACGCCTCATGTTATAAACATGAAATTCATACAATGTGATGTCCAAACATATTTAGGATGTGCAATACTTTTTTATAATATTCATATCTATAAATACAGGGTCCGGCACGGAAGTGTAACCAACTTCAGACCGCTCGTGCAGCTGTCGCACTGGAATCAGCTGTTTATAAATTTGCTGAATGACAGTTCAAGTATTGTTCACAAGTGTACAAAAGCGTTTTGCCAAAAGTGAACGCAAACAAAAGTGATCAGCGATGGAATTCAAACGTAATAGTGTGATTGCTTTATATTTATCTGGAAAATCACAGCCAGCAATTGTTCGTGAGCTCAAACACCTTAATGTGAATAAAGTTTTTGTTTATCGCACCATCACTCGTTACAATGATATTGGTAGCATCGCCAAACGCCATGGAGGTGGTCATCAAAAGACTACAACGTCACGTGAGATAGTTCGGAAAGTGAAGAAACGACTTGAGCGAAATCCACAACGAAGTGCCAATCAAATGGCTAAAGAACTGAAAGTACCCGACCGCAGCATCCAACCTATATTGAAAAATGAACTCAAGGTCAAACCTTACAAGTTCCAAAAGGCCCATGACCTCACACCGAAGCAGAACAAGTAAGACTTGAGAGAGCGAGGCAGTTGCTTCGCTTGGCCGAAGGCGGTCAAATTCCGAACATTGTGTTTTCTGACGAAAAATTTTTTCCAATTGAGCAATTCGTAAACTCTCAAACCGATAGGGTTTACTTGACCGACCATTTCTACGGGAATCTAAGTCATCGGTTGGCCAATAGGCCACAAATAATGGTTTGGGCCGCTGTCACCGCCGATGGGCGCTCTCCAATTGTATTCATCGAGCCTGCCGTCAAAGTAAAAGCGACATATTATCGGGAAAGTGTTCTGGAGGCTGCTTTGAAGACGTGGGCAAACAAACATTTCGGTCGCAAACCATGGGCGTTTCAACAAGACTCAGCACCGTCTCACAAAGCGTGAGTGAACCAAGAATGGCTGAAAAGTAACGTTCCGAACTTCATTACGATCACACAATGGCTCTCGAATTCCCAGATGCGAATCAAATGTATTATTCTCTCTGGGCCATTTTGGAGACCCAGGTCCGAAGTAAAAAAATACACCAGTCTCGAGATGCTGAAGAAAGCCATTGTCCGTGAGTGGGACAAAATACCGGCAAGTCACATTCGGGCAGCTTGCGATTAGTTTTTTGACCGTCTCAAGCCCATAGTTAAGGCAAAAGGTGGTCATATCGAGCAAAAGTGAATTGTACTTTAAAATAAATAAAAAAAACTGGTGCGTGGAGTCCTTACGCGCGGAAGAAGTGAAACGTCTTAGTGATATTCCAAGAAATGCATATAATTTTGTATGAAAGAAAACTAGTGAGAGGGAAAGGATAAAAATATGGTGGTGTGACCAACACTTTCTTAAATTCACATACAACATCATACAGAATTCAAATTGCACCTTTTCTATGCTTTAAGCAGAGAACTTAAAATAATATTGTAGAAGTTGTTCAATTTATGATTTTTAGCTTTTGCCATCGTCGCGAAAAGACGCTTGTTGACAAAGGCATGCTCGGGGAGATGTTACGGCGTCTGTTTTTATGAATGAAGCGAGGTCGCTTGTGGAATCTGCGCCTGCGTTTATGAATGAAATCGTTTTTGTTGTAAAATTTACTATATTTGATTAAATATCCAAATTGACTACAAATATTACTATGCATGCATTCATACAATATTGAATTGCTGAGGGCAAAACGCAAAAGCATACATACATACATACATATGTATGTATATGCATACATTGCTCGTACAAGCGATTCCCTGGTTGAAAGCAAAAATTTAAACCGGCAAAACGAAATTCTTTACCTATGTACATTCGTTGGAGTGTAATCATGGGCATGCATACATATATTTATTTCTCTTCATATTCTCTGTTTGAGTATGGGGAGAACTGTTAAAAAGGTAAACATTTCACAACGTGAATTCCGTGGTAGTGAGGTGAATTCCTTACTACAAATCTAACAAATGCTCGCTGTCGAACCTGTACCTTCTCTATGCTTTAAGCTCTCTGCTTTACTCTCATTCTCTCTCTCTCTCTCGCACTCTATCTTTCTCTGTTGCTCTTCTCCTTCCGAGTTGCGTTAATCGTTCAACGCTATTCCCCCTCCACTGAAGCGTAAAACGTTTAACGCAACCTTTTCCGAAGTCGCCTAAGAAGTTTCACTTCAATAATTTTAATTTTATTTCCCTTTAATTTTATTTTTTAATTTTTAAATAAATTAAAATTTAAAATATTATTTATATATATTTCGACTATTACAAAATGAAGATGTGCCAAATGAACTTCATTCATTCAAAGAAAATTGATGACCTTCATGAAATATGCATATTCGTTATCATTTCCATATACTATACCAATAGAATTTATATGCCATATATGTATGTACATATATTATTTCTTTGGAACATTTGTCTGTATGTTGGCGAAAGCAAATGCGAGCCACATACAAATATACATTCATAATAACAAGTGTCGCACACATCTTTCGCATGGCCGAAACTCACGCTTTGTCAAAGAGTCACTGTGTCGAATTCAAATTCTATACCGAAATATTCAAGGGCACGAATTGCAGAATCTAGTGATATATGAATATGCTTGGCTATTGTGAATTCGGGCACCTTCTGCATACATTATTAACAAAAAAACTGTAACAAATCTTTATAATTTAAATAGAAATTATAAAATCTATTTAAACCTTACCTTCCTCAACAATTTAACGACGTAATATGTCTTTATGTAAAATGACAGCAAAAACAGGGTGGCAATTATATTTTTGCGTGACATTGCACATGCACGGGTTTTGGTCTGACACATTTTACAGCCATTTCAAATAATTTTCTGCGTGTGTTTGTTGTTGTGCCGGTGCACCAAGAGGAAATATATGCAATTCTTGCACCGCGCAACGGTTTTGTAAGAGCAAGAGAATACCACTATTGTGTTGCTGGTAGAAAATCCGAGCTGTGCCAAAAGAAACTAACGAACGATCGCCGATTGTCAAGCTAGCGTTAATATGTAAGCGTTAAACATCTAACGCAACCTTTTCCGAACTCGCATAAGAAGTTTAAGGGGGTACTCTTATATGAACGCATACATTTTACCACTTTTAAGGAAAATTTTTTTTATGCGACAACAAAATTCAATCATTTTAATTTTTTAATATATTTTTACTTCTATTTTGAAATGTACAAAAAAAAATTTTTTTCCGTTTTTTACATTTTTAATATATATTTTTTTTAAATCAAAGTAGTCCCCAACAAAAAAAAATCTCATCTGTCGCGAGAATGGCTGAAAATGCTCACCCACAAAAGTGTCCAACGCGCCATAGGAAGTTTTCACTTCAAAAAAATGTCGAACTTCAAAATAAAGTCACGAAAATCTTGTTTTTTTTTTGTTAAAAATCGTTTAAAAAAATATGAAAATATTTTCGAAAACAAACAATTCAACATATGTAAATTTTAAAGCAATCGGTTGAATACTTTTTTTTTAGGACCATGACAGTTTCAGAAAATGATTCGAGAAAAATGCGTTTAGAAACGTAGCAACTGCAGACTTGTCATTGCGCCTGGTAGGCAGTCACTTACGACACGTCGGCGACTATGAGCTGTAACTTATCAAATACTATGAATTTTTCACAGCATGTTTTCAATAGGTTTTACTGCCAAAATATAAAACAAAAAATCGATTTTTCGAAGTGATAACATGAGAATACCCCATTAACTTCAAAAATAATTTTCCAAACCGAATTTATGGCTTTTTTAATTGGTTTTACTTCGAGTGTCGGACCCTGTATTACCATTCATATAATTGGTCGTAATCGACCCTCTAAACTAGCTTAGCTAGATGTTAATTTGCCATACAGAAGTTTAAACTATTTTCATATGGACCAATGTGGTTGCAACTTCACAGCACGTAGATGAGTTTAAATTGAGTTTTATAAGACATTTATTGCATTACACTTAAACTTTATACTACTGCCAGCATTCAAAGGGAATTATTTTTGTGTTGAACAGCAAATGTGTAGTACTATTTTTAGCAACAGTAAGCGCTGTGTGAAATTTATTTTATTTGTTTTATTACACGAAAGTTGTTTTGTTGAAATTAAACGGAACGTTAGACAAATACCATTCATATTTAATAACACCTTATTTCATATACTCCCATGTATCTAGTATTGCTTAACTCTACCGATACATTTAAATTTAACTTATTCTTGGCTTTTAACACTCTTTAAAAGTCACTGCATATTGTTGACTGGAATTTAAAGAAATGTCTCTATCCGCATAAGCTTCTTTATTTCCGTACTACTTCAACCCACTGACCAATATTACAAAAACTATTAACATAACTGTGATAAAGAACATATATGTATTTCCTTGCCTGCCTATAAGGGAATTATTGGCCTTTAAAGCCATAGACTCAACTAAAACTGTCTACGGAGGTCTTAAAGAGGCAGTCGAGACATACATTGCAGAAATCGTTAAGCAAAATATATCTACGAATAAGTCACGTCCTTACATATGAAAGTTTTGTTTATACGGGTTCAACATTGCGTATTAGTAATGTAATTTTATGCAAGCACACAAGTGCTGTATTTATTAAACGCTTGAACAATTTCTTTGTGCCAAACTAAATTTAGCAACGATTTGTCAACAATATTACACAATGTCATATATACATACGTCAGTTTAGCGGGTAGATGACATCTTTCGATAAAAAGAGTTTGAAAAGCTTTATAACTATTAGATATTAGTGGGCTAAGGCAAACATAATAATACCAGGAAATGATTGTCTAGGAATTTCAATTATATATCTGACACATTGACCGATATTTTCGCCAGAAAGTCAACTTGAGGTACTGGAGACAGCATGAATTATACCATATTGGTCCGGTTTGGAAGATGAAACACTTCAAAGGTACTTTTCGTTCAAAGCTTTATGTCGTTTTTTTAATTAAATATTATTTTTGCACTGTGATATAGAAAATATAAGAAAATGTTATACCCCTCATTTGGTTGAAATCAGTCTAGCGGGTTACGGGATATGTGAATTCACCTGAAAGTTGAGTAGCCAGGCCCATTGTCCAACTTTGACCCCATAAAACTGTCTCAAGCCAGCTCGGATGTAAAATTTATTTTTTATGGCTTATTTAGTTATTGATTAATAATGCATTTGAGCCAATTAATGGGAAGCGAGTGGTGTTATGATTCGATTTCACCCGTTTTCACACTGTCAGTAGGGCTCATTATAAGATTTACCTTGAGCAAATTTGGTTAATTTAGCTAGAGTGGTTTGGGGGGGCAGGACCAGGCCCACTATTTCAAAATTTTTAGCCCACACATGCCCCTTGCTACTGCGATTCCTTGTGGCGCATTACAGTTCTATATCTGAAATTTAAGATTGATTATGGCACTTTATATATTTTCGGTTAATAGCTTTTACTAAGCCGTAGTTTTTTTTTACTATGCGCCTTGCAAGTTTCATCAAGATATCCCTATTTTTACTCAAGTTATAGCTTGCACGAACGGACTGGCAGACAGACAGTCACCCGGATTTCAACCCGCCTCTTCATCCTAATCTTCATCCTTGTTTATATATATATATATACATATATATATCTTTATATATATCTGATTTGCTTTAGGCAATACGTACAACCGTTAGGAGAACAAAACTATTATGCTCTGTAGCAATATTCAAGAGTATAAAAGTATGTTGATACAGTTCCGTTTTAATTTTTTTTTAAGTTTTTTGTTAAAAAGCTTTTATTAACAAATTGTTTAAGTTCAACATCTTTGATAGAGATGAAAGAAAATATTTATACCTTTAGCGGGTTATGACTGTGTTTTATGGCCCCAGATAATTAAGCATCAAAGACCCGTTTTGAATATTTTTAAATATACATTGTGACAAAAAAGCACATGGAAATTGTAATTAAATTCCCCAGGTATATGCTATTTCAAAAAAATGTATTTTGCTAACTTGGTAAGACTGTCCTTAATTACTATGCCAAATATGCTTAAGTCGGAACACCTTAGTAGTTCGTTGCTATTTCTACAATGGAAAAAAATATAAAACAAAGGATTATTCTCAAATTTTGCGACAAATCAAATATTGATAATTAAATATTCTTCTACAACTTTGCTTCCGCCGTTTTCCAATAGATGTCTCTAGGGTCAAGCACTGGTCGATTAAATCGATTAAATCGTTTTATATCCACAGGGACGTTAATCAATTTCATAAGCGTTTTAAAAATACAATGGTTTTAAATATTTACCAACCTGTTAAATTGTTCGTTCCCTTCTTGATATTCGAATTGCAGCCATCATTTGAAGCATTAAAATAAATAAATTCTGGCTTACTATAAATTTGTTTTAGAAATTGTTAATCAATTATTTTTCATTTATGTAGTATATAAATTTTCTAACAAGTCCTCCAAAAGTGAGACAAATGAATTATAGTCAGCTTTAATTAAAAAGTGCCCTAAGTTCCGCTTTCCCACATTGTTTTTTTTTAATGGAGTTGAAAACAATATGATGATGATGAAGTTTAAGAAAACTACAGGCCTGAATAGGGAAGCTTTCTACAATGTCTGTTGAATATGTGGTGGTTTCGTATTTAATTTCACTTTTTGAACAAACTAAACTACTCAGTGTAAAGAGTTAGTCTTCACTATAAATTACACAACTTTTGCCCTTTATTAAAAATATTAAAACCGTAATATTATGTGTGGTATATAATGTAGTAATACCACGTATGTAAAAAGCTTAAACAAGGAATTATTAAATGAGATTCAACAACGAAATGAATTCTCTACACTTGCATTATACAAGGTCTTTCGCAAAAGAAGCAGAACTGTTAAAAAAACAACAAAAAATTAATATTTTTCAAAAGTTATATTTTTTTATTCAAAGTAGTTACTTTGTGCTTCGATACAGCGTTTAGCCCGGTCAATTAGCATTTCAAATGAGTGTTTAAGGACATTTTTCGGAATGTTCTTAAGAATATCGGTCGTCGGCTTTTAGATAGCTGAAATGTCCTGAAACCAGTGTCCTTTCATGGGCAAATGAAGTTTTCTAAATAGGTAAAAATCACAGGGTGCCAGATCAGGTGAGTAGGGTGAGTGATTAATGGTTAATATGGAGTTTTTTGTCGAAAAATCTGTGACAAGCGTCGACCGATGACACGGCGCATTATCGTGCAACAGGCGCCAGGACCACCAGAAACAGTTATATTTAAAAAGTTCTGCTTCTTTTGCGACAGACCTTGTATCTCACATAATTCAAGATTCGGATATACACATCCATATGCACATGCTTGAATAATAGTCAACATTGTTGGTTGTAGCGAGTTCACACGAAATGTAGCGTAAATGTGAATACAATTTTTAATTAAATGTGCAAAACAATTTCAAAATGTTATAAAGAAAGTTTGCATGTAAATTCAACTCACTGTTAGAACAATTGCACTTGAACGACTGAAATGAAAAAGCATACGAGTTGATTTGGATTACAACCATTTAGCTTTATGCAGAACAGAGTGAATCAAATTGAGGTAAATGTCTTTTGTAGTCCGCAAATACTGCAAACTTCACCAACACGATTACCCTTCTCTCCCTCAACCGAAGCGTGAACCATTCACTTAAATATGCAATTAGCCGACTCATGAAAAGCAGTAGAGATTTTAAGCACCGATTTCTAAAACTGCTCAGCTACAAAAGCAAAAGTTTCAACAGCTAATATTAAATATTACGTTATAATATACATATTTTATATATTCAATTAATATTTAATTTATTAAGAAAATTTATATGTTTTAATGTTAGAAACTGGGTTGGATAAATCACATGTGAGGAACGAGAATTAAAATCATATGTCCTGATGACTGAGTGAAACGATTAGCAAAACACAAAATCTCCATTATTTTAATAATAAGCTCAAGTTCAATAAGAATGTTATGTCAAGCATTTC